>NC_136513.1:50627155-50757155 GCF_053919585.1 Euprymna scolopes
TATATATATATATATATATATATATATATATATATATATATATATATATATATAATCCTTAATGCGACGCAGTTATGCACAATGTAGAAAATATGCATAAATAGAACGTAATAGTTCAATGAAACATAAGAAACCATAAAAAATAATTAATAAAAGTTCGTTTCTCAAAGGAATATACAAATTAGTTATGCTTTATGAAGTAGCTCGCTTATCTATGACTGAGTATATTAAAAAGTTCGTTTTAATGATTTTTAAATAGAAAAAGTAGACTTTTAATATCAATGTCAGTGCTGCAATAAGACTCAACTTTATAGGTGTATAGAAAGAATATATATATATATATATATATTACTTGGGCGTCAATGCATATCAAGACCGAAGGCCACTCGAGGATAAAGGGTTAATGAATGTAAGGTGGTAGTGTAGTAATCATTAATGGTGTAAATTGGGTAGAATTTTATTATTTATGGGGACAACTCAACAAGAACTTGTTTACATTGGATTTGAAGGCTACCATATTGTATTCAATCGGGAAGATGAACAGTGGAAAGAAGCTTTGTTCATAGAATCTGTATTTAGATTTAGGCACAGATAGAGAGTGGGGAGATAGTTTATAGTGGTTGTAGCTAGTTGAGTGTTTTGAGGGGAAAGTTTGACAAGGGGGGGGCATAGAACAGTCGAGCACTTTCTGTGGGAAAGAGGTTATATATGTATGTCTCTGCGTGTGTGTGTGTGTGTGTATTTATTACGCACTAACACACACACACACACACACACACACACACACACACACATATATATATATAATTGTGGTCTTGTTAAGTAAATACAGAATTTCGACAGGGGCAACAACTGGTGTTTTGCAAAAATAAAGTAAATAGTGACCTGTTCAAGCGGAAAGGCACTGGTGCATTTATAGTTATGCAATGAGGTTGTTTGGCTTGACTGGATGGTGTATGTGTTCAGGAGGGTGAGGTGAAGTGAATAAAACATTTGACCAGAAATAGATACCAGAAAAGTATTGGTTTGCAATTACTACGCACCACCCCACACGCACACACACATTCTCTCTCTCTTTCTCTCTCTCTCTCTCTCTCTCTCTCTCTCTCTCTCGAGAGAGAGAGAGAGAGAAAGGGCTACTAAAATGTCGTAATTGAGATAGAGAGAGAATGAGCAAGTAAATAGATAGTAAAACCAAGTAAAAGAATCAATGTTAGACGCCATTGTATTAGTTGATGCACCCGGCGTTACCCAATATTAAATATGACGTTAAATAAAAATAAAATAAAATAAAATAAAACAGAAGTAAACTGAGACATGCGCATGAGAGTTTTATGTTTTTTCTCTAACAGTTCAATCCTTGTAAAAAAAAAAAATACTCAAACGAAGACCGAAACCAAAACTTAAAGACCATAAGTCAAGTACGATAACCATTAGGTCATCTTGACACAATCTTTAAAAATGTTTCCTAAACCTACTTATTCTTAACATAAGGAAGCTGTCATGTAAACGATTCGCGCATGAGCAGTTGTGAAACAGGTGAAAAACATATAAATCCGATGACCTTAAATACTAATTTTTCAATGTTGACCTTTTAGTAGCCCTTTTTTTTCTCGGATGAAGACTGATTAAAACTTTTCCACACGTCTGAATACCCTATATCCCAAATTTCAAGTCTGTAGATCAAATGGTCGTTGAGTATATAGGTTGAGAATTGCCCCCCCCCACACACACATTCTCCCTTTTATAAAATTATAGATTATATATATGTGTGTGTGTGTGTGCGCGCGCGCATGCGCGTGTGTATGTGTGCACGTGTGTGTGTCTATGTGTGCGTGAAATTAGTTAAAATTTTTGCAAATCATGATTTGCAACATTTATTATTCGCACACAAGGAACACAAGATGAAGGTAATTATTTACTTATTCCACGGAGTTTCAAAAATTAGCATTTTTCTTCAGAAGAAAAGCGGTTAGAAAAATGACTTTTATATAGACTAAGTATAATTTTGCTGGTTAGCTTCAACGTTTGAAAGAAGTAATATTCTAAAGGTTATATGAATATACAGATTTAAAAAGGGAATAGCCACACTGAAGTCGACGTATGGGGATATGTTTAAACAGTAACAAGATCTAGTTAATGAAGTTGGTTGAAAATTGGTAAAATCCATAAATCCGATGGGAAACTTGGAATATTCAGATTCTATAGTTCTTTTGAGTGAATATGATTAACTTGTTGCTGGAAAAATTTTGGAGGGTAATAATGATAATTTGTAAAGGATTTGATTAATTTAATTTATACTTAAAATATGAAAAGCTAAAATTGGCGTTAATATCGCGAGGTAAGAAGTATCTAGCGACTTTCAACGATTAAAATTGGGAGGTTTATTGTTTGTGATGGGTATGTTAGGGATTTAGGATGAGGTAATCTGGGACTGGTCACTAAGTGGAAAACGTTGGGATGGAGGTGACTAACAGAGACGAGGAGAGATGAATGTTAAGTGGTCAGGTTAGAGTATCAAATTACTCTCCTGTTGCAGGAGAAATATTTGGACGTAATAAAATTGTGCGTATCAAACGTAAATAGCCGCAGAAATACATTTGCTTATGTAGACCTAGATAAATAAATATTCGTATATATTGACACACATACATTATCAGGTTCAGATTTTTAAAATGAGGAATTCGAGGTTTTATTTGCAAATATGTTAATGAATAAATATAGAAAAAAAATAATGTAAATAAATAAATAATGAAAAAAGCAAAAATACTTCAGTTAGGTGACTGTATCCAGTACGGAATTAAGACAATTGATAGGAATCTAGAAATCCACTTTTTAGAAGCACGGGGGGGGGGGATTCAAAACAAACAAAAACAAACAGTTTCTATTTGTTGATTCTTACCCACCCAACTGGACAAGACAACATCTATCTTCGATAAATAGAGAACCACACCATGGCAAATAACAAAAAATGCATCGTCTAAAAATAAACTTCCTGATGAGGGTTTTGTTATGTTCGAACATGTTTTTTTCCTCAAATACATATAACACACGCACGCACATACGCACAGACACGTACATATATTCACGTTCACGTATATACACTCACATTCATGTGCATACACACACACACACACACACGCTAACGTACACACATGTACGCACACATACGCTCACATGTACGCACACATGGGAAACGTCACTTCCCCTGAAAGGAAATCCAGACATGCGCAGTCAGAACACTGACCTCGGTATAAAAGTCAACAACACCATTCAACATCCTCTTTCTTCCCTTTTGCTTTGGTTCATCAACCAGACAAGTTCGTGTCCACAGCCTTTGGCTTGGAGACTTTTCCACGTGGACGACTACTACCATGGGCGCGCGGCTTTACTGATGTCAACCCCCTCTCTCTTTCTTTTTCTACATGCTGGACTGCCATTTCTCGTTCCTCTACTTCATTCCTTTTTTCCCACGCGCGTAGTCGTCAACGACTGAATGAACACGTGTTCCATCTAAACCCTTTATTTTCGAAAGAAAATAAACGACATGTTTATTTTATTAAGCAATTGAGTTTTGTTTCTTTCTTTCCATTTATTTCATTATTTTCTTTTGTAGCGAGTTAGGATTATTATATCCTGGTCTGCAACAGTTATAAGCCGAAAATTAGAAACTTTAAATAAATGAATATTCACTTAAAAAATTTCGCACGTGTCAGATCTTTTAAATGTAATAGTAATCTATTTTAAAGTAATGGGTTATTTTTGTTAAGGAGTTAAATTAAAAATTATGGAAATTAAATTAATTTGTGTAAATATCTGACTATTATATATATATATATATATATATATATATATATATATATATATATATATATATATATATATATATATTATATAGCTATTGAAAGTTTAATTTGATTTGTACGTCATTTTAGGATTAAATTCTGGTTCGAATAGAGTGAACTTTAAATTAACTGTTAAGGGTGATTAGCAATTTAGAATCTATTGCACTTGCGAGTCGAAAGGAGTAAACAGATTTTGCTTAGAAGAAATTATACACAAATTAAAGAAAAGTCAGGTAGAAGCAAAATAATAGGGTAATGTGAGTATGTCTCGAGAAAGCATAACTTCTATATAAGTGGACAGCATTATATTGAGTCAATCGATTATCTTGGCGAAAATCGATAAATTCTGTATAAGTGGGGGTGAATCAATCGATTAAAAGTTAGGAGTTTGGCTATAATTGGGATTATCTAGTCGATGTTTGAAGAGGATAAGTGAAGATGAGAAAAGTAAAATTAAACATCCTTTAATTAGTTTTTTTTTAAATTGTGTTTTTGTTTTGAAAGAGATTTAACAGTACGGACTATTTCTGGAGATGGTATTCTTTAATATTGGTTTCATTATCTATAATAATATATACGAAATCTGCATAAATTAAAATATCATATTTAAACGTATTTCAGAACCGGTCAACGCCAGCCAGTCTACTAGTATTTATGAAGCAGCACAAATTAATTTTCCTGTGAAACCTTGTCAAAGGCCTTCGATATACCAAGCGCTAGCTTCACATGTTTTGTTCAGTGTATGGTACATGGGTTCAGAGGTGATAGTTGCGTTGTCCGCGGTAGAACGAGATTGTTAGGCAATAGTTTTAGTAATAACGGTAACAACACTGATGACTCTTCATAAAAAAACGCAGTAAAAGTTACTATTTAAAAAAAAAACACTAAAAAAAATAAAACTACCAGGATCTGTGGAAATTCCACGGAATGAGAAATATATTAAATCAAAAAATATGTTTTGATAAAGCTGGTATTTTTCTGGATAGTGAAAAAAAAAATAGTTTTTTGGGCAGAAAAACTAATAACAAGCAGCAATTATGAGGTTATTAACATTTCTATGAAAATAATGTCTTTTATGCTTTAAATATATAAATTTTCCCAAATGAGATAAATTTATAAATAAATACTAATAAATACTCAGAAAATAATATTGTGCTACATAGTTCAATACAGATAATAAAGTCACATTATAACAGATAATCTCTAATTTACTCATTCAGTCCAACACATCTTGGCAGACAATATTCTTCTTTTGCCCTGTTTCTTTCGAATGTTTCCTTCTTTTACATAAGGTTTCGCTGACTTTTTTCTTCATTAAAGAAGCGCTGTACGTCGAAATTACTACAAGTTCCTGGGTTTGTATTACTGTACACATAGATTCGAAAAAGTTGTCAAAAACAAATATATAACAAATAAATGTTATCAAGGGCAAGATAAGTTACTTTTCTACCAAACTGGATATATTTTTCGTGTTTTTATTCAATGTAACATGTTTATTCAGATCGAAAAGCACACCGTGTTTACCGATATATTGGAAAATTCAAAATGGCGGCCGACTCTTTCTTTAACACGGTAAGTTTGGGAAAAGGTATTATAAATAATAAACTAGACAAAATACTGTTAGAAATTCGCTCAATATATGTTACCGTGACATAGGTTGACATACATTCGGTGTTTATTTTAATAGTATTTTGTCTAGTTTATTATTTATAATACCTTTTCTCAAACTTACCGTGTTAAAGAGAGAGTGGACCACCATTTTGAATTTTCTAATACATCGGTAAACACTGCATGTTTTTCGAGCTGAATAAACATGTTACATTGAATAAAAACACAAAAAATATATCCAGTTTGGTAGAAAAGTAACTTATCTTGCCTTTGATAACATTTATTTGTTATATATTTATTTTTTGACAACTTTTTCGAATCTATGTGTACAGTAATACAAACACGCTGTACCTTTTTCACATAATTACAACAGTGATCATATATTATTATATGATATTCGAAAACGAGGCTACATCAAAAGGTGGTCACTCATACTCTTGTTTAGAATTGTCAGATTGGTCAATTTTCGCGAATTTGGCCAATTTTGGAAGCTGTTTGGCCTTCAAAAATTAGAGTTGGCCTTTTACAAACCGTAACATGCAGATTAACTAAGGAAAACACAAGCAGAATTATATCTACTTTACAAAACTAATTATTAATAATTAAAACGATAATTATTATAAATAATTATTAGTTATGAAATTAATGATTTGTATAAAAATACTTATTAGTTATCGTCAAACTGAATATTGAATATTAAAGCAAATTACCTTCGATTTGAAAAAAAAAAAATATGTTCTTCCTGTCTGCAGAAAGGATTGAAACCGCGTTTACTTACCTAAAAAAATAAAAGAAAACGTTAATTTAAACAAACAAAAATAATTCAATATAAAAACATACATAAAAAATAAATATAGTCGTCCGCGGACAGACTGATGAAAATAGTAGTCCGAATAATTGAAATAATACTGACAAAATTCCTTTTACACACACAAATATTCTGAGCATGCGCACATATACATTTTTAGCTTAAAGTCGCTTAAGTTGCAGCACTGAACAAGGAGTATGGTTGAAGAGCCGAAAGCTTTGGTTTTGATTCCAGCTGATGGCACCGAGTTTTTTTTTTGTTTTTTTTTAACTTTTGAATTCATTATTATATATTGGGTAATAATTTATAGAAAATTACTCTATGATAATAAATACAAAATCTGCATGAATTTAAATATCATATTTTAACGTATATTTTACGATCGGACAAAGCCAGGCAGCCTGTTAGTACACACACACACACGCACGTGCGTGCGCGCGCACACACACACACACACTCACACACACATTATATATTTTTATATATAATGTGTGTGTGAGTGTGTGTGTGTGCGCGCGCACGCACGTGCGTGTGTGTGTGTGTACTAACAGGCTGCCTGGCTTTGTCCGATCGTAAAATATACGTTAAAATATGATATTTAAATTCATGCAGATTTTGTATTTAGTAAAAAAGCATTTCATCCAAGACATGAAAATTGTTAAACAAAATGTTTTTACTAAAGGCTTTAAAAATAAAGGTACAAGATTCAATTTGAAATTTATTTATCTCCAAAGTGCACTTTTATAAATTTTACAAAGTAAGGTATAAAAATTTAATTTAAATTGAATCAAAAAATTACCTGGGATTTATTTTATGTAATGTACATTTTGTTGCAATTTAAAAACATTATCTTTCATCTAGCAATTAATGATATAGATATGAAATTTTCAATGATTTTTTTTTTAAAGTGCAACAGAACGTACATTACATAAAATAAATCCAAGGTAACTTTTTGATTCAATTTAAATTAAATTTTTATACCTTACTTTGTAAAATGTATAAAAGTGCACTTTGAAGATAAATAAATTTCAAATTGAATCTTGCACCTTTATTTTTAAAGCCTATAGTAAAAACATTTTGTTTAACAATTTTCATGCCTTGGATGAAATGCTTTTCTAACTTGTATCTTATCTTTTTAAGATTATATTTTAAAATTCTCCTTCTCTCTATTTCAGTTTGTATTTCTCCTCACACCACAACTCATTTTTGCAATCCCCTCTTTGTAATAGAGGTCTGAATGGTGAGAAAATCTGAATTTTTTTTAACAAAACTTTAAAATAACTTTTTTAGATTAAATTTTTTTAAACCTCTTTCAGAATAGAAAATCTTTAAAATTTAATAAGGAATATATTTCATATAGGTTTCATTAACAAATATTCAGTACATAACGAGAAAAATAGAGATGAAAATTTCAAAAGGAGTGTATAACTGGTTACGGTCAATAGTAGTCCTCGCCAGCGAAAGTCTTTGTTATTGTTATTCTATTCTTATTATTATTTAAAAATTTTCTGTCTTGCTCTTTCGCACGAGGACTAAGATATATATATATATATATATATATATATATATATATATATATATATATATATATATATATATATATATATATATAAGAGCAAATAGTTAATAAATAGTTATATTATAAGCTCTATCTCCAATTTGGTTTTATCGAGCTTTTACATCTGGTTGAGATTACTTTATAAATATTAATTCTTTAATATTTATAATATACTTTAGTTTTACCATCTTGGATCATTTTGGTAAATTTAATTGTAATTTTTATTTTATATCAAATTATAAGGATTCAAGAGTGATAACTAATGCATTTAATGAGTGCTCAATAAAGAAGAGCAAGATATATTTTTATTAATATAAATAAATTTATATGGTTGCAACACTGGACATGCTAAGATGGTGAGTTAAAACCACAAGTCCTCATCAGGTGACTTAATATAGATAGATATATAGATAGAGATAGATAAGGAGAGAGATAGATAGATAAGGAGAGAGAGAGAGAGAGGGAGAGGGAGAGGGAGAGAGAGAATAATCATTGCAGATTATCATAAACGAATTTATGGCAGAGGTATTTATTGTCTTTAATATCGATTACCTTCCTAACAGGATGTGCCTATGAGCAAATGAAGCTTTTTTCTATGACATCAAATGATTTATACCGATTCGACGCCATATTGCCGACACTGCGACAGAAAATTAAAATGGTGTCTATCAAAAGCGACACTTAGTTTCGAACTGACCACAAAATTTATATTTTTACGTTGCGCTAAAGAAAATGCTATTTTACGTCGAAGCGTGACAGATTGGCAAAACGATATGATATTTGAAAATTTAGTAACAGATCGACAGAAATGTTATTCTCTACCTGGGTAATAGCCAAGCACGTCCTAGAATAGAGTACTGTTGCCACATCTGGCAGGAGCTGCTCGAATCAGCTTATCCTGCCTTGACAGAGTTCAAAAGAGACTTTGTAGCCTAGTAGGGGATGCTCTTTTCTCTTCCCTGCAACCTCTTTCCCACAGAAGAGACGTTGCGAACTGTCCTGCTCTATCGTTATTTTCATGGCAAGTGCTCGTTTGAGCTCCAATCTATAGTCCTCCCTTTCCTGACTTTCACAAAAAACACTCGTCTAACTACAACCGATATCAATAATTTTTCCCCACGCTTTATCTGCACCTAAACCCAAACGTGGATTTCATAAACAATGCTTCTTTCTTAAAACTTCACACCTGTTAAAGTCTCTTCTATTTTCCTGCTTTCCGGATGACTACAATATGGCCATGTTCAAGTCCAACGTGAACAAATTCGCCCCTTAACTAATCCAATTTACCAAATTTCCGCTACTAACGATTACTACGATATTTTCCCATTGACTACTGTACACTCATTAACCATTATCTTCGAATGGCCCCCGGGCCTCAATAAGACGAAAATTATAGTTAAAACTAAACCGTGACAGACCAATGAAAATGCTATTTCAAACTGATCGTGACAGACCGAGGAAAATGTTATTACAATGTGTTTTAACAACCGGGCAAGCGAATAACAGTTATATAAAAAAAAAAAAATTAAAAAAAAAGGAAAAAAAAGAAAGAAAGAAAAAACAAAAATGACGGAATTGTCAAACACAATCGCGCAAGACTTGACCAAACTCAGCAATGGTACCGTGCTGAAGTTGGATGAATGCCAACACTTCTTCCAGACTAATATATGGTGTGTTCTTACCTTTCGCGCATAATTCGTACAATTTATACATTTTAGTAATATGCGTGTTAACGAACAAGTGCATTATATATATATATATATATATATATATATATATATATATATATATATATATATATATATATATATATATATATATATAATTTTAGTCATTCAATAAATTTAAAAACTTATAACGTGAAATGGTTAAATTTCAAATCCAAAGATTTTCATTATTCTATGTAAGACAAAGAATACATTTCAAATATTATAACTCCTTATCCTATAGGATTTCGATGTCTACCATCTCTTCAGAGGAGAAAATATTAGCAAATAATTGTAATGGTTTACACCTTATTTGCTAAAGTCAGTGAGACATGGAAAATCACAATTAAAAGTTGTTTAAGTATTTAAATATCATAGATAGATGAGATAGTACTTATAGAATATTCCTGTCAATAATATTTTATAAGACTTATAATCACAGGTTTCCATACGAGTTGATTGTTAGATAATTTTATTCTGAAGAGTCTCTATCTATCTATCTATCTATCTATCTATCTATCTATCTATCTATCTATCTATCTCTGTGTGTGTGTGTGTATGTGTGTGTGTGTGTGTGTGTGTGTGTGTGTGTGTGTGTGTACGTACACAATTTATTCCAGGTTTATATTGTTCAAAGGTGAAACATTTAATGAGTTATACGACGGTTTATGCAAAAGTGCTCAATACCAAAGTAGAGCGAAATAAACTTTTTTATTATATACTTTTAAATAACCATTTAGGTATCGCTACACAATCATGCGTATGTTTCAGTCAACTAGTTATAAATAACCAGAGACTTCGTCAGTCAATGGCCTCGAATGACTGGATTCTTTATGGACTGTTCTTTTATGGGTCTTTAGCCGGTTGAAATAGCTTTTTAATGGTCAAAATAAATAAAAAATTTTAAAAAATCTTTATACATTTCGTATATTAATCTTATTTTTAATTTTTTTTTTAATTATTTATCATTTCATATGTGTGTCACGTTGATACAGTGGTAACGTCGCAAGCTTTGAATGCTAGTTTTCGATTCTAACTGGTGGCATCCAAATACGTTTTTTTACTTTTGAAATCACAACTCTACAATAATATATACGAAATCTGGACAAATTAAAATATCATATTTAAGCGTATTTTACGACTTGGCAACGCCAGGCGGCCTGTTAGTATGATGTTTAAATAACCATATACATTTTTAAAATTAAAAATTACCTTTCTAACAGAAAAGACACTGCGAGTCTATTTATGTGTTATGTTGTGGCCCGTTGGCTATGATCACAGCGTTGTATATGTTATGTTGTGGCGGGCAGTACCAAGGGTCAGAACGATTAAAAGAAAAGAATGTTAGTTAAAATATTTATGTTTCAATAATTAACTGCGGAATTTGGGTTCATGAAAAAATGTTATTAATAGCAGAAAAGTATAAGAAAAGCTAGTTTGGAATTTGGTTTAGTAAACAACGATGTGGCTTACGTGACAAACAAGATCGCCCACCCTGACCGAGCCAGAAGAAATGAGAATTAGGATTTGAAAGAAGATGCATTCATTTCAGGTGCCTGCTGCCAGAGAAAGGCAGACAATGAATAAGGTATGTGACCATGTCAGGTGTCAAGCAGACAATTGTGTTATTCGTTATTGTTAAAAACTATCCGTTTATTGTCCCGTTCGTTATTGTCGTGAATATGTGAAAACACTCACATACACATAGAAAGACTATTAATTATACACATAATAGATCGACACCTACAGACACCCCATATACAAAGAAGAGTAACTGTTCTTATAATTCTAACCACTAGACGATACATGAGCATAGATTACCGAAACATGTATACCTTATATACACTAGACATACATAGATACAGTTATATAAACCCCACGATACAACATCTGTTCCAACATTATTTTCATACCCAACTGAGTTTCACAATTTTCCTTACTCTCTATCTGTGCCAAAAAGCTAAGCGAAAATTCTACAAGTAAAGCTTCTTACCTAGAACTACTCGTCTATGGAACATAATACGGCAATGCATGATGGTTAATCCAGCGTAAACACTTTCTAGTTGAACCATCCTCTTATATAATTGACAATTGCTCGACTGATCTCAAATCTATGCCCCCCCTTTGCCAAACTTTTACAAAAAAAATACCACTCGACTAGCTATAATCACTAGATACGACCCCCCCCCCACTCTCGAAGTCTGATTCTATGAAAAAGGCTTCTTTCCCGAAGGTGCCCTCCCGTGGAACAATGTTCCGCTTGCCTGCTTCTCAATAGAATACAATATGGTATTCTTTCAAGTCCAATGCAAACAAGTTCTTGTTGAGCCGTTCCCATAAATAATCAAATTTTACCCAATTTACACCATTAACGATTACTATACTACCACCTTACATTCATTAACCCTTGTCCTCGAGTGGCCTTCGGGCCTTGATAAGCAGTGACTCCTAAGTAATTAAGAAGAAAATAATTAAATTCTACCCAAGTTCCACCATTACTGATCATTACAGTGTTTTCTCACCACCCTACTGACACTCATTAACCCTTATCTTCGAATGCCCTCCCCCGGCCTTAACAAGCAGTACATGTGTCCCTTAACCCTCCTGAGTCGTGGAAGCGCTGCATTCTTTCCTGTAGCGTGTCTTGACCGTCCATCGCTCTCCAGACTTCTAGCACATACAGCACCTGATAGCACCCATTTTAGCATTGTCCAGATTCAACATCGCTTAACTTCGGCGATCTAACGGGAACCGGTGTGTTAGCGTGATTGTGCCGTATATTTGATAAGTAATGACTACATAGTAAAAAAAAAAAAAAAAAAAAAAGAAAAAACTCGATTAGGAGTAAACAAAGACGATAATAATTTAAGCTGTAATTATCCAAGTTACATCAACACGAGAAGAAGAAAAAATCGCACACTTAAAGTAGTCTCATAATTTTATTAATATAGAAATGACCTTTTATTTGTTTATAGATTCGTGATTGCCCGCATTTTTTTTTTTTAATCGAGTTTTATCAAAATACAGACACTGATAGACTAAATGCAATTACTGGACACGATCCTCTACACCTTCTACTCTGCGTTAGTTATCCGATTCCATTCAGTTTGTACCGCGAGAAGAGTCGAACCTGTTGTCATAGAAACCGGGCAACCGGGCACGTGACTCCGTGTCGTTTGTATGAGTAATTAGCATTTGAAAAAGAAAGAAATAAAGAAAGAAAGAAAGAAAGAAGTGAGGAAGAACAATGCCTGGACATTTCACTAGATGAGATTTCGATCAAAACCAGTTACGATGACCGCGTTGCCATCACATTCGCGATTATCATAATAAGCCGGTCTTGCCATTATTAAATACGATCCTTTTTTTAAAGATGGCCGCTGATTTCCGCAAAGCACATTATGCTACTGCGAACAGACAAAACGCTATAAAAGTTTCAGAAACGGTGCACCACTTTCTACCATATAAAGCTATCGTGCGAGATTTTAAAAGTCAGACCTAAATAGCATTTTAGCTGGCATATGAAATTTTGATTTTGACTAGCCAATTTTCATTTGTTACTGTTATACAATGTTACTGGCGTAACATATAAAGTTATGTCATGAAATTTTAAAAGTTGGACATAAATAGCATTTAAGCTGACATGGATCGCGTATCTTCGCCACATCTTGGCTGGTGCATCTGTTATTAGTCTCTTACTCTTAGACAGCGTCCAGAAAGAGTCTCGATCTAATAGGTCATGCGCTGTCTAGCAAGCTCCAACCTCTGTCCCATCGCCACAATGTTGCATTCCTGTGCCTGTTTTACAAGCATTTTAATGAAATGTGCATATGTGCATCTGTGCCTTCTGGACTACCACTGACAAAACCGACTGTTGAAGTCCCTAGATGCCGAAAGCTTTCTACTCTAATTGTTCATTCCATCGAACTACTAGACTATGGCATTTCCTCCCTGCTTTTTTTTTTTTTGCTTCCCTGACTGTATTAAAATACAAAAATTTAAAGGTAATACAAACATGCATCTTACTGTGTCCATGTAGGCATAATTTCAAATTGTAGCCCTGTATGTAGCAGTATGTCTTGTTTGCGGTGAAAAATAATTAAACCAAAATGGCATTTTCAACTTTGATTATGAATAACCAATTTCTATTTATTTGTGTAATCGTTGTATCATGTTATTTACAATAAGTCATTTTGCTATCATCATCATCATTAAATGGTGTCCTGATGGTACGGGTATTGATTGTATCGCCATCTCTCTCTCTCTCTCTCTCTCTCTCTCTCTCTCTCTCTCTCTCTCTCTCTCTCTTTCTCTCTCTCCGCACTCATGAATTCATTGTTGCTCATCATTTTTGATGTTGCCCAGGTATTCAGACTGTCAGCGTATGTTTCTCGCTGTCAACCCCTGCTTCTTCTACCCATGATCTTTCTCATCAAGCTAAGCTATTCTATTCCGTTTTTTCTGAAGACATGACCCATGAATCTCATTTATCTTTTTGTACTGTTCTTATTAGAGACTTTTCTGTGTTTGCCGTTTCTAATGCCTCTTGGTTTGTTTTCTTTTCTGTCCAGAATCTTAAAAATTGTCCCCAGGAACCAAGTTTCTCTTCCTCCTGCTGTTGGTGATTGTCTAGCATTCACAACCGTATAAAAGAACAGACCGTATATGCGTTCGGACTATTCTGAATGAATTTGCTATAGTTTATTAAAACACACACATAAAAAAAATGCAGTTCCGCTCTGACAACTAATCATATGGAAACTTTTTCGATTATGAGCGAAAAATTAAAATCACTCATCTTTTTAAATGAAGAATATAAAATGTCTGTCCAATTTACAATTTAAATTTTATTTCTTTTTCTGTTTAACAGGTCCATTGCTATAATGGTAGAGGAGACTGGGGTTTAATCTTCGTATGTCCTACAAAAATTGGTAACTGATAACCTTTTGCTAAACACTCAGCATTATAAAAGGAGGATCAAGGACAAGTGGAGTAGTTCCATTGAATTGTGTGATACGCACACCTAACCTGCAGTAAACATGGCGTCCAGCCGTTTGAAAAAACAAAAAAACAAAACAAAAACAAAACGATATAATTGTCTAAATCAACATTAAGCATTAAAAAAAAATATGGACTCGTAGTTTTATTTGCGGAATAAGTTTATGGAAATATGAGAAAATACGGATAGGGATGACGAATTGCCAATAAAATAAATCAATATCAGCAAAAAAAGGAACAAAAGGATCGATAAATTTCGATTTTCTATCCGGTGTAAGTGAAGACAATCCTCGGTAATAAATGCACTTTCAGGAATTATAATATTGGTGAGCGCATGACAAAAAAAAAAAAAAAAAAAAAAGAAAAAGAAAAAAGAAAAGAAAAGAGAATAATAGTATCAGAGAAACTAAAGAAAAATAAAAGAATAAACTAAGGAAGAAATGGGCCATACGAGGGTCGTTCAATAATAATACCCCATGACTACACTTCCAGTTGTCTGATCTAGCTGAAATTTTGCATTTGCAATGGTTTATATCTCTATGGCATATGTGGCAATTAACAGCTCTAAACTCATGGAGGTTTCTGATTCACAAGTGTTCGAACTGAGTCAGGTATAAAATGGAGCATGTCAAGTGTCGCACAGTGAACCGGTTTTTGTATTTAAAAGTACGTCCATCACAGAAGACATTTGATGAAATGAAATGAATGTAAGGAATTTAAGCACCATCATATGACCCCCTCCCCCCCTCCCCCCGAATCATACGGTACTGATATACTAATATATTTCCTTATATACGGTACTGTATGATACTGAACGCCTCACATGACCTTGTAAAACACTAACCGGAAAGCGTTTCTCAAATGCTGCAGTCCTGATTTCGAAGTCACGTTGTGGTTGTAGAACCAGCCTGGTATGTTTTACAAAACGGTCTCCAGATCTGCATTAAATGATGGGTGGTCCTTATGTAGAAGAAAACCTAATAACCGTGCCAAGTTTCTTTGCTCTACACCTATGAGAAGTGGGGTGGGCCAGGAACATTATTTATTGAACACACCTCACAAGTAATAAATCGAAATATGTCATTATACGGTACTTATGTAGAATTTGAACGAAACGGAACTAACTAGCCGCTCGACTTTGCTCGGAACATGACGTCAACCGCCGGCTTTCGTCGAGCGTTGCTGATTATCAAAGCGTGACAGTGCTACTTAAGGAAAGCTAACCCTTATCCTTGAGTGGCCTGTGGGCCTTGATAAGTGGCGACTCCTTTGTAAAAAACAAAAAAGAATACTGAAGAAAACATTTAAATTATAACAATCACCAGAAAAAGTCCAACTATAATAACTAAGTCTATATAGCGAAAATTAAAACAACGGCCTGCCGTAACAATTTCTGTTTTAATCTTGTGACAAATGTTTTGAATTGCAAACATAAACAAAGTGTATTTTTTCAACCATTTTTTGTCAAACAATAGAATAAAATTAATAAGATGACCAATTTTTGTGTTTTTCAAATTTTTGTTTAATAAAAGTTAAAAAACGCGCTTTTCATGTTTTTTTTCATTTTTTGGTAACTAATGAAAAGTAAACTTTATTTTTTTTTTTCATAAACAAATTTTTCCCTGTAGGTTCGGGCTGGGCAACCGGTTATTTATTTTTTATTTTATTTTTTAAAAATTAAATTAAATTAAGACAGCCGGGATAATCAAGGTGGACATATTCATCTTGTATAAAGCTGTTAGGAACGGCTGTTTGAGACAAAAATCAATAAATTAAGTAATTTATTGATTTTTTTCTTCCAATATTTTCACCAAAGATCGTCTGCTCCTTTGCCGCGCATTGATTGGCTGATCAGCGTTTTACGTCAGATTACGGTCAAACCCGTGCGCATGACGTCATGTTCCGAGCAAAGCTGGGCAGACGGTTAGTTACATCTTATTCAAATTCTGCAGAATTACCTATTATACTAAATATGAGTAAATCAACACTTCTTTCATTATAGATCAAAGTATATATTTTAACTATCAAAGTCTTTTTTTTTATTAATATAAAATATCAACTGACAGAGAATAGTTTGTAGATATGCATGACGTAGATAAAAAAAATTGAATTGATGATCATTTAAATAAAAACAAATAAAAGAATTAAGAAAGAAAGAAAAGTGAAAGGAAAAAGACAAAGAGAAAGTAA
The DNA here is from genome assembly GCF_053919585.1 of Euprymna scolopes. NCBI lineage: Eukaryota > Metazoa > Mollusca > Cephalopoda > Sepiida > Sepiolidae > Euprymna > Euprymna scolopes. Next base: position 50,643,869 of record NC_136513.1, read on the forward strand.
AAAAAAAAACGATAAAAAAGAAAAAAGGGGAAAATAATGGCTGATCGTGTGAAAAAAAAATGGTTGTACGGAACACACACGTGTGATTAAGCTGGCCTGAATCAATGTCAATAACACCAGATCGATATTTGTCTCGCCTTTTATCAGATCGGTGCATAACAACGGACATAAAAGAAAACCCATGGGACTAATGATGGCTAACGTCACCTTAAACGAATGGGGCGACAATCTCTGTTATATACCTACGTAGAAATGCTAATGATTTAAAAGCAAGAATAAATATTTTACTGCTAATATAAAAATATAATAAGCAAGACAGTCCCTTCTTTAACGTGGTTAAGCTGCAGATAATGGAATATTTTCATTTTGACGAATTTAAGTGACCACGTGCTTGTGTCGCTTTCCAATACACGCAGTTGCCATTTTGCACGTTTTCACACACACAACGGATGAAAGAAACGGGGTATATAGAAACAGACAGATACATATATAGTTGGTCACACACACACACACGCACACACACATACATACACACACACATACACACACACGCGCACACACACGCACACACATATATACAAGTAATCTAGATGATGTAGAGTTTTACCTCTTAGTAAACTCCTCGGACATCTTAGCATTAAGTGAAACAAACCTAGACTTCTCATCCTCCTAACTACTTTAGCATGACAGGATATCTCCCTCTCTTCCATAAAGACTCGGGCTTGGAGTCTATATCCGAAGCACCCTTCCCTTAACTAGAGAGCAACGTCTGGAATCTGATGACCAGGCCTTTATGTGTTTTCGACTAGCCTTTCTTCGCTGCGTTAGTTACTTATATTTTCTCTACCGTTCTCCCTCAAGTCAGGTCTGTACTCTAATCGATCATGTCTCTAATAGAAAAGACACAGCACTATCTTTAAATAGTAACGCCCCAAATACATGTGTTTGGTGACTTTAATGTCCATCATAAGAATTGGCTTGTTTTCTCATATTACACAGATGTAGCTGGACGCTCCATCTATAGCTTCTCTATAGCCCATTCCCTCACACACGCAGTTATGCTCCCAACCCGCCTACCAGATAGTGATCACCAGCAAGTTTCACTTCTAGATCTATTCCTTACCACAGTACCTGAGGACTGTGTAACCGATGCCCAGAGTTCACTTGGAAACGCAGACCACCTTGTGGTATCAGTAGACATCGCACTCAAATCCCAACTCCACAGTGAGGAGCCATTGCTCAAAACGACAATGTACTACAAAAGGGGTGGCTGGGAAGACATCAGAGAACATATCAGAGATACCCAATGGACCAATATCTTCTCTCTTCCTGCTGAACACTGTATCAATGAGACAACTGGATGATGCACAGCGGACATTGGAGCACATGTTCATGCGTAGAAGTATTATAGCACGCCTCCACATCCCCATGGTTCACTACAGATTGTGCAGCTGCCATTGCACAAAGACAGCATGCATTCCGCCAGTTCGTACGTCATAAGTCAAATACAAATAGGCAAAAATTTATAGATGCTAGAAATCATTGTAAGGGTGAAATAACCGCAGTCAAAAGAAGACATGCTGAAATAACCAGGGAACATATAGAATCGCAGAAAATAGGAATTGGAAAATTTGTAACAGTGTAGTAAATAAAGGACAATAACTATCCAACAACCAGAAGACTGCATGCACGGCAACCGAAAAGGCGGAACTGCTTGCTCAGCGATTCGGCTCCAACTCACCCTAGAGTCAACAAACAATTCCCTCCCAAGTCTCCCTATGCGGACAGAAGCCACAATTGATAATCTGAAAATCACCCTTTCACATGTCCGCGATATCATAAAAAACTTAGACACCTCCAAGGCGTGTTGACCTAACCTCATCCCTGCTATACTAATTGATAAATGCTCAACTAAGCTAGCCCCGTACTTTCCAAACTCTACAACAAGTGCCTAGCTGCATCCTGCTTCCCTAATAGCTGGAAGATGGCCTCTGTAGTACCAGTGTACAAGAATTCTGGCGATAGGACCGACCCTCTCAATTATCACCCTATCAGTCTCCACCCCCTCTTCGCTAAAATCTTCGAGACTCTAATCAATCAAGCCCTAGTCCACCACCTTGCAAAAGCTAATCTTCTTTCTGAGGAACAGTACAGATTTAGGAAATGTCGTTCTACTGCAGATATTTTAACAGTCATCTCTGAACGTATATACCACAGATGAAGCCAGGGCTGTAGCTCTCAATATATCCAAGGCCTTTGACAAAGTCTGGCATGAAGGGCTGTTAATGAAAATCAAGTCGTATCGTATAACTGGACGAATACTACACATAATTAGATCCTTTTTAGACAATAGGACCATCCAGGTTGTCATTGATGAACGTTCATCCAAGCAGCATAACATTAATGCGGAAGTGTCTCAGAGGTCAAACCTTGGACCACTATTATTCCTGATATTCATCAATGACCTCCCGATAATATTGAGTACGAGATCAATATATTTACAGATGATACAGCGCTTTATAACATGCATGTGGGAAGAACGGGTGTATACAAATCCAAAACAATGGCAGAATCATTAGAAAATTACCTCCAAACCGAAATGGAATGCGGACATAAATGAATGGTAACATTTAATGCTAGTAAAACTAAGCTGCTCTCCTTTAACAATTACAAGAAATCTATCCGACCACCGATAACCATGACACCCTACTCGAGAAGTCTTCCTTCAAACTCCTCGGCTTAACATTCACAGGAAATATGAACGAGAATAAATACATTGAAGATATTGCGAAGGCTGCTACAAGGAAGGTGAGCTCCCTCTATCGTGCTAGAAAACTGTTCACACGTGTGAGTATCCTGTTCGCCCATGTATGGAGTATTGTTGCCACGTCTGGGCTGACGCATCTACCACTAGTCTCTCCCTCTTGGATAGGATTCAGATAATAGTCTGCAATCTAATTGATCTGCAATATAATAGCTCTCACTTTGTCAACTAGGCTCCAACCCCTGTCCCATCGCCGCAAAGTTGCATCCCTGTGCTTGTTTTACAAGTATTTTAATGGAATGTGTTCTGGTGAACTCATTGCACTAGTGCCCCCTCAACATACACATCTCTAACAAACCCGCTTGGCAGAAAAATCACACCCCTTCATTTTTGAAGTCCTTAAACATCAGAAAGTTTTCTACTAAAATATCTTCTTCCCTAGAACAGCTAGACTTTGGAATTCTCTTCCTGCTGCCTGTTTCCCAAACTGTATTAATATGCAGAAGTTCAAATGCAACGTAAACCAATATCTTGATCTTTCTTAGGCATGGTGTCAATTAGTAGCCCCTTACGTCCAAGTGGCAATATTCCTTGTTTGGGGTGAATAAAAAAAGGAATATTAGTGACTTGAGATTCACAGTTTTATTAAATTAGAAATTATGTGTAAGTTTTTTTTAAATCGGATTTTAAGTTTGTTCCATTATTTAAGTGGTTATTTAGGTTAATATCAGGATTGGTATTTAAATTAAGATGGTTTTGAATCGAATAACTTTCAAGAGAAGCGCCACTTTGCTGCGAATTAATTGTGGGAAAATCATTATAGGAATTATTTTGTGGGTTATTGCTATTTAAGGTGGCCATGTAGTTTACTAAAGTTGGAATATTTTGATCAGAGTCATTGGTTATTATGTTATTTAGATGGGTTTCATGTCTCGGCAATAATGTCACTGTGCAAGAGTATACTATGCAATCATTATTTAGAGGGTATGCTCTTTATTTTGGCAGTTGCGTTTATTTATACGGGTCGTATTTGGGGAGGGGTCTGTGCTTTTTTAAGTTTTATGTCATTTGATGATGCAATTTTTGCGCTAAATTGGGCATAGTTGATATTTTTATGGAGTTTTTATTTGATAATGTACTTTACTTATGCGAGTATTTAAAAAAGATTTCTAGTATTCTAAACATTCTTTAGGTATGTTTGTTTTTACGTTTGAGCTAAAAGATGGATTGCACCATATACACTTCTTAGTTTTCTATTTTTCTTATTTTATTAATAGTTAGAATTTTTATAAATAAATATTTTTGGGATTGGCTTATTAATCTTTAGGATCATATTATGGGTGATTACTGATTTTAACTTTTAATCATAGGGTCATTTTTTTTGTTGTATTCTATATTATCCGTATATCCCGAATTTCTTAAAGCATTGTTGTAATATATATACATATATACACACATATATATATATGCAGGTATATATATATATATATATATATATATATATATGTGTGTGTGTGTGTGTGTGTGTGTGTGTGTGTATTAAAAGTCTATTTCTCAACATCCCTCTTCATTTATTTATCTCGATCTTGATCTCTCTTTTCCTTCTTTTCACCGACAAACAGTAATTCGAAAAACTAAACTTATACAAAATGGACGCTTGTTTAGCCCCCCCCCCCTCCCTCCGCTCCCCCAGAGACTTAAGTGATTATGTTCTTGCGAAATAAATCGGCAACGCCTCTCCCTACTAGTGAAATGGCCATTGTTATTCCTGGCCGTGTACCGGCGTTCATTTCCCCAGAGAGTAATGGAAAGGCGATAAGCATCAATTGCCTCAATTCGGGGCCAATCGAGGCGACAGGAGTGTCGGCCATTTTAGTATTCGTATTCATTTATTTAGTTGGTGTTAGAACTCGCCCACCATATTTATTTGGTATTCACCAAAGCTGACGAGAAAACACAAATACGCCCTGCTCTCTTTTGGGCCAGACTCCTCTGATAACACACATTCACACACGTACACACTTTCAAGCATGTAAAAACACACCTACATGAACTCTCTCTCTCTCTCTCTTTCACACACACACACACACACACACACACACACACACACACACACACACACACACACACACACACACACACACACACATGCATATATGCACTTAGGTGTTTGTGAATTATAAGTTGAAATCTAAAAATAATTAAAAATGTATTTTAAGTTAAAAAGAACACACTATTATGTACTTTCGTGTTATGTCGAAATTAGAAAATTTACGAAAAAATGATCGAGTAGAAGATCTGCTATAAGAAAGACATAGATAGTCTCGCTCCGCCATTTTCTTATTTGTGAAGTTTGTCATACGGAATAGAAGACATTTTCGAGAGTATAATAAGAAATTAACAAAAAAAAAAAAAAAAAAAAATAGACACGTATTAGAACAATAATTGTTTAAATAACAAAAATGAAAAAAAGAAAAAGTTACCAAACATATATGCATTAGATGTTGAAAACATAAAATTATTTGGTGAAATTGATAAACTAAAATTACCTCCCCTGGATTTTGAAGACTCTTTAATATTAACAAATACAATAAAACTGTATAATTCGATAAAATTTATTTTTACTTGTAATTATTTTTCTACTCGGTCATTTTTCGTAAGTTTTGGGATTTGTACTAATTTCGACATGACAAATAAGTACATAAACGTGTTTTTATTTAAAATGCATTTTATCTTTATTTTTTAGATATCTACTAATGAATAAGCATTTACGCTTCGACAATTCTTTTCACTGCAAGGTTTTTCAAAAGTAAGTTTATAAGGTTGCGAACGACATTATTAAACTCTATACACGCAAATATTTAATGTTCATTAATAGCTGAAGACGTCGAAAGTAAAGATTTCGTAGAATATGAATGTTCACTGAATTCCCAGAACGTTCTAGTGAAAGAAGGGTTGTTTTGTGTAGGTCATCATGTCGTATATCTTATAGTTTTATGCAGTAACGAGAAAAAACAATTTTTTTTATGATTTAATATCCTTGATTTAATCAATACGGTATAACATATTCGAAATAGGAAAAAAAAAAGAGTTTGGAAATTAGTAAATTAGCCGACATTTTGAAATAAATCCAAGATGGCAGTTCTGCGAATCAGTTGATCTAAATCTTGGAACGGAAAATTAATTAATTAAAAAAGAAGCGAAAGTCTTTTAGTGGTTATGGAAGATATATTTGATCTAAAACAATTAAAATATGGATGAAAATATCTTGTATTTGATTATATTTCTGCATATGAATAAATTAAGTACAAATTTTTGCATCAACTGACATTGCAGAGCCTTTGGCCAAAAGCACTCGAGGGACCCACTCGAACCGGATAGGCACACTGGCCCAACTGTCCGGTAGCTCTCACCCGAACCAGCTCGCCGTCCTTCAACGTTCAATTGCAATTCCCACTATTCTTCCTCTTCCTCTCCCTCCTCCTCGTCTCCTTCCTCCTCCAAGGTATTTTCACGCCTGACTGACACTGTCCCTTTGTTGGTGGTCACTAATCAGCCGCCCAGACGAGACATTCACTGAAGATAACATCCAACTGGACATCCAATATTATTTCCCTTATAAAACCGATTCCAGCGGGACTCTTGCGTGAAATGAGGCGCTTATTTTTCTTTTTCAATCAAAGAGAATATCTCTTGAGTGGTCTGACTCTGGGCAGAGATATTTTTTAGTTCTCTGTGCCTCCATCCACTTTCCTTGGTCAAACAATTAACAACTGCACACGTTTACACAGGTCGCACTCTTTTCTTCCTGTCTCTGGTATCTTCGGAGTACCGCTATAAAAAAAGCTCCTTATTAGATTTTGAATTGATCAGTTCTGGAGATTTACACTCCCATAGTCATGAATTCTTACAATTATGGTGTATTTAGCGGTTTTACTTTTGATGACTGCTGGTGATTTTTAGCAGTCGATGTTTACACATCGCCGTACAAAATCAAAATACGTAAACTCGTTTGTACGTACATTATCTGCGCATACACTTTTCCGAATAAAAACAAATAATTATATTTTAGACCGATCAGAAAACTTTCTGAATTGATTCGAAATGGTATTTCTGGGAGCCACTTCGATCCCTTAAAAAGCTAGATTTTTCTTCAATAAACGAGTTCAGTCGAAATCCGCGGACAGCTGTCATCGGCGCCCCTCCAGTGGGCTCCCTACCTGCTGGCACGTAAGCTCATGCGTTCTCACATTTATAAAGCAGGAACCACTTACACGGACTGCCGTCATCGGTGACCCTCCGCTGACCTTCGTGTCTGCTGACATGTTACGCATTCTCACACTTACTAAGCGCGACACACACACACACACACACACACACACACACACACACACACACACACACACACACACACACACACACACACACACACACACCAATTGTTTTAATCTCTCTTTATTATCGTCTGCTCAATCAAAACCAAACCTATTCAATGAAATATACCAAACTTTCTCACTGAACTCTTTTCTTAATACAAAATCAAGTGAACATTGACTCTTATAAACAACTTTCAATGAATTATAATTTATTTAATTTAGCAGAGAGCTCTTAATTAATCGATTCAGACTACTTCAGTGTCTCAGCTAATAAATTCGCCCTTATTTTTATAAGAACTGTAAACATTTCACGAACATTTTATGATTTTCCTATTGCTGTAAAATATACATTATATTATATATAAAATATCTCTTTTGTGTATATGTGCTTTCTTACAAAGCGTGACACACACACACACACACACACACACACACACACACACAGCACACACACTGACTGTTTGAATCCGTCTTTATTATCGTCTGCTCAATCAAGCCAAACCTATTCAATGAAATATTCCAAACTTCCTCACTAAACTCTCTTCCTAATACGAAATCAAATGAACAATTGACCCTTAAAAACAACTTTCAATGAATCATAATTTTTTAATTTGGCAGAGAATTTTTAATTACAATTTCCTGATCCATGTAACGCACGGCTCTTAATTAATCGATTCAGACTACCGCAATGTCTCAGCTGATAAATTATCCTTTATTTTTACAAGAACTGTAAACATATTCACGGTGTTTTTCCTTTTGCTGTAAACTTCGATTATACACACACACACACACACACACACACACACACACACACACACACACACACACACACACACACATATATATATAGTCAGTTATAAAATATATCTGGCAATTAAGCTACATTTAAAATCCTCGCATAAGCCTGATGAATCCTAGCGTGGATGAAACGCGGAATATTCTGTGTAGCTTAATTGCCATATATATTTTATAACTTACTACCTAGCTCTACCTACGTATTGAGCACTGTTGAAGTAAATACTTACAGTTTACGCATAAATTTATACTTTCGTATATTAATTTATGTGATTAAATTAAGTAATCATATATATAATATCTCGTTTGTGAATATATGTTTTCTGAACTCATTATTTTGATTTTATTAACTGTAACATGTCTCTCATCTTTTTCTCATTTGTTTATAAACCATTTAAACCCTTGTCAATAAAAAATATTTAATCAAAACCGGCTCATCCCCAAAACACAACAAAATACTTAAGAAAATAACCCATGAACATTTTGTGATGTCAAACCATACTTCGTATTTTATGCTTATCGGCCCGTATTTCTTTTAGATCAACAACAATAGCAGCCGCTTCTCATTTAATTAAATTAATTAAGAAATCTGCAAATACGACTTTAGGCGTGTACGTCTGGTCGGGCAAAGAACTGCAAATTTGTCATTCATCCGTAATCTGTAAATTGATACGATAGCGTGTGTGTTATTTTGTGTGTCACGCTTACATCTTTTTTCTTGCGAATGACTGTCGTTTAAATGTTACTAGCGGGGATACCCGACGTTACTGGGGTGTGGAGAGGTTTTATTGTAAGAGTATTGAGCAACCCACCCCTAAAACATGTTTCAATCGAGCGAACGCAAAGAAAAAAATAAAAAATAAAAAATAACCACCCCCTAAAAAAATGAAAATAGCAGCGAGCATTCGTGCGAGCGCAAAGAAAAAAATTAGTCACAATAGCCAGGCTCGAACCTGCAACATATGGGGCGTTCAAAATAAGCTTAGTCATTGCAAGGCGTATGATGTCTTTTCAAAAATGTCTACGCAAAAAATGACCCTCCTTGTAAAAAACGGCTGACGGTCAAAGAATTAATGTTGTTGGCCAATTTTTGGATATCTGTTATGCAGGAGACTGAATCTTCAAACGATGTCAATTTTGTCAGTGTTAATCGAGTTTGTCCAAAGTTTTAGCGGACATACAAACATACATCCATTCACGCACGCACACACACACACACACACACACACACACACACACACACACACACACACACACTAAGATGCAGATGAGATTTATATTATAGACTACTCTGGGTGCCCGGGGTTGCTCGTGTGTTGTTTAGAAGTGTGCGTTGAGCAAAAAAAAAAAAAAAAAAAAAAAAAAAAGAAAGGAAAATTGCGAGCGCATCAAAAGAAAAAAAAAGAAGTAGTAAGCAGGTTCGAACCTGTAACGCGCCAAAGGAAAAAAGGTGAAAAAACAAACAGTCTTATCGATACGGCCACCGCAGTTGTGACACCACGGGCGGTCGAATTACGATCTTTATGCGACGTCGTTGACGCGAGGTTTGAATGACTTGCAAAGTATATCAGCAAAAAACGACCCTCCTTATAGAAAACTGCCTAGTTGAGGGTGAAGGAATTAATGTTTTTGGCTAATTTTTCGATATTTGTCGTCCGAAGGGACGAGCTTAAAAAGGAAATCGATCTCGTGAAAATCCATCGCCTCTGTCGAAAGTTTAAGGCATACATACATACATACATACATACATACATTTAAACAGACGGGTGAGACTTATATAATAGTCTAGCCTGGGTGCCCGGCGTTGCCTGGGTGTTTGGAGGTGTGTGTTGAGCAAGAAAAAAAAATGTGGTAATAGGCAGGCAGGCAGGCAGGCAGGCACCGGGAAGGAGGAAAAGAACGTGAAAAAATGACGTCTTTGCTGTTGCGTCCATCGTCAAACCGGAAGTGACGTAGATAAAAAAAAACGACGACTCTCACATACTAATATTTCAATTTTGACTCTTTAGAAGCTCTTTTTCCAGATGAAAACCTACTAAAAGGTTTTCCACATATGTAAATAAGGTATATGCAAACTTTCAAGTCTGTAGATTAAAAATTCGTTGAGTACATAGGTTGAGAATTTTCTTCACAAACATATTCTCACTTTTATAGATATATATAGATATATAAATATATAAATATATAGATATATAGATATATAAATATATAGATATATAGATATATAGATAAGTTACTATTGCTTGTCGCATGACCATGTACAATACCGCATGTTTTGTTAATGAATGGCAGACGATGAACTTGTTAGATGTTTAGCCAAGAAAACGACGTGGGAACCACAGAGAACTGAAAATGTCTCTGGCCAGAGTCAGGCCAGCCAAGAGATATTCTCTTTGTTTCAAAAAGTAGTACCTCATTTAATGAAAGAGTCCAGAGATTGGTTGGATGTTATCTTGCGTGAATGTCTCCTCTGAGCGGCTGATTACTGACCACTAACAAAAAAGCCAGAGTCAGTCAGGCATGAAGAAATCCCTAAGGAGGAGGATGAGGAGGAAGAGTGTGAGTTGAACGTTGAACGTTGGAGAGCGAGGAGTTAGTTCTGGTGAAAGATACAAGGCAGTTGGATCAGTGTGCCACAGTGGGTACCTTGAGGACACTGGCCCAAGGCAATGAAACTCGTGTGCAAAGATCTGCACGTCTTCTATTGAACCTTGATGCAAAAGTGCCACTTATTCAAAATAATAAGCAGGGTTTTTTTTTCTTATGAATTAGACTTTTGTGTTCTTTTGTCTCAGATGAAACCTCTACAAGGCCACCATTCGCTTATGTATGGAGTATTGTTGCCACATTTGTGCTGGTGCACCTGCTACTAGTCTCTCGCTCCTGGACAGGTTTCAAAAGAGAGTCGCCAACCTCATAGGCCCCAAACTATCCAAGTTTCAACCTCTGTCCCATCGACAAAATCTTGCATCCCTCTTCCTGTTCTACAAGTATTTTAATGGTGAATGCTCCAACGAACTACAAGCACTCTCGACGTAAATAACCCCGACAAAGCTGACAATCAGCAAAATCCCACCCCTACACAGTAGAGATCCCTAGATGTAAGAAGGCCTTCTGCTCTAATAATTTTCCACATAACTGCTAAACTCTGGAACTCCCTTCCGGGTTCCTGTTTTCTCAACTGTACTGACATGCAGAAGTTCAAATATAATGTGAACAGACATCTTGCTGCTCAACTTACTACATAGTATCCCTGTAACTTATGTCTCCGATAGTAGCCCCCTACATCAAAGTGGCACTGTGCCTTGTTTGGGGTGAAAATTGAATAATAAAAAAAAAGTATTCTTCATTCTAGCGATGACTGAATGAACTGACAGACGACGTTGACTCCACACAACGAACGGAACGATTGCGGTCAGTGAATACACGCCGTGTATGTTCAAACTGCGAAACTGTGACCAACAGGAGATATGTTAGAATAGTTACAAAATCTTAGCATATCAGTGCATTTCAATGTGTTTACAGTTTATAAAACTTTTTTTCAACACAAAACACATTGCCAGTTAGAATGTGAGGGATTACTATTTTGGATCATGTCTAAAGGGAGATTGTGAGCAGTTGTGTGGCGAGATGTCTGCTCACATTATATTTAAACTTCTGCATGTCGATGCAGTCAAGAAACAGGAACGGAATTCCAAAGTCTAGCAGCCCGAGGGAAGAAACTATTAAAGTAGAATGCCTTCTGGCATCGACAGCGAAGGGGTGGGAATTTGTTACTTGTCAGATTAGTTGGGATTAAATGTGCCAGGTGTGCACAAGTGCTACGAGTTCATCAGAGTACATTCCAATAAAACACTTGTCAAACAGACACAGAGATGCAAAATTGCGACGATGAGACAGAAGTTGAAGCTTGGTCGGAAGTGTGGTATCTATTAGATTTGAGACTCTTATTTGGCCCCTGTCTAAAAAGGATGGACTAGTGGTAGATGCACTAACCCAGATGCGGCAACAATACTACATGTATGTGCGAATTGTGGCTTTGTAAATATATAGGATGCTCGCCATGGTAAGCAATTTTCTAGCATGTTAGAGAGAGCTTACCTTCTCTAAAGCAACTTTGGTAATGTCTTTAATGTATTTATTCCAATTCATGCTGTCTGGGAATGTTAAGCCGAATAGTTTGAACGATGGGTTCTCAGGTATTATTAAAAAAAAAAAAAAGTGGATTATTATTTGTCAAAATCGGTCAATTTGGGTGTGGGTACTTCCATACAATGTCGACGCATTTTTAAATGATTAGTTACAATGCCACTGCTATGAAATATATTGAGCATCCACCTCTTTCTGGGTGGCGTTATTGCAGGGAATCACTGACAATTCCTATACTTATTTCTGAATCAAAAACGAAATAAAAAAAAACAATGAACAAAAGTTCCCAAGACGTTAATTGTGATAAAAAAAAAATCGCAGACATAAATAAAACGTATTAAAATTTCAAGACACACACACACACACACACACACACACACACACATATATATATATATATATATATATATATATATATATATATATATATATAAGCAATTGTCCCGCCCTTTGTTCAATACAATGGACATAATTCAAACTATTTCCCAGTACAAATCAGTAAATTAATATCAATTTCATACCCCGAGCTGTTAATAAAGTACATACATATCGGCGCTACTTCAACATCAATCAAGAAAAGAATGTCAAACCACACTTCTTTTAACAACAAAAAATTCTAATAATAACCAAGGCACTTCTCTAACCACTTTAATAAAAAAAAAAAAAAAAAAAAACTCAATTTTAACAATACCCCCTTCTCAATTTAATGGACTATCCTAAAAAAGGTTAAGTTTTATACTCCAGGCTTTAAGTCATGTCGCCTCTGCACAACCGAAGCTATAGCTATAATTACTTCCCCTCAAAGCAGTAATATAATAAACTCTAAAAAACGAACTGGTCTCCTACTGCAAACATAAGCCCAAATTTAAATATGGTAAATTTGAGATTACATAGCTATTTATTTAACCTTTCAGATATATATTTTTTCTGTTACATTATCGTTTTTTCTACATACTTTCTTAACATTTTACTACTCTGTAATTTTATTGTAATTCTTTATTTCTTCTTTTTTTGGTCGGTGTTACATCTGCAATCTTCGTTTTAGTATTTAAATATTCCTATCAATCAAATATATTCATCTACCTACACATTTATTTTCTTATATTCTTCTTTCTACCTACACATTTTTTACTTATATAATATGATGTGCATTTACTTACATACTTATTTGCCTTATTCCGGAATTTGTAGATACCGGCCATCCTCCCCCTTAAAACTTCTTTTCTTTTTTTAACTCTTTATTTATTTATTTATTTACTCATCTATTTACTTATATGTATGTGTATATGTGGGGGTGTTTGTTGTGTGTATATATATATATATATATATATATATATATATATATATATATATATATGTATGTATATGCGTAATTGTATGTATTCATATATATGTATGTATATACATGTGCATGTATTTTACTTATGCTTAATTCATTTGCGTCCTTTAATAACTCCTGCTGATAATTTAATTCTTAAGTAATAACTTGTATATTTCAGTTGACCCCTTTTCTGCTTTAAATTTTGGCGCCTTTTCAACGCCATCTTGTCTGGGTCATTTTGACATTGGCTTTCCAATTCTAATATTAACTCAATCCCCATTCAATATTTTGTTTCTTTACTTATTCTCCCAACATTAGTCCAGCCTTGACAGTCGATTAAAATTCTTTTTTCTACGCACATCTTTTCCTTGACCCCATTTGTGAATTATTCCACGTATTTCTGCCTTTTGGATTACTTTGGACCATCTTCCAATTACGTGATTCCTTTGGATTTTACTTGTGGAAATGGAAACTTAACCAACTTTTTTGGATTCTGATTTTTGGATTTTACAGTTATTAGATATTTTACCTTTCCCTAGACTATCCATTCACGTGAAATCACCTTTTTCTTCTTTGTTAAATAAAATGAAATTAAATGGTTTTGTTAAATAAAATGAAATTAAATGGTTTTGTTAAATAAAATGAAATTAAATGGTTTCTAGCTATTATCTCCTAGCAGCACACCAGTAATCATTCCGCAACATACTATTGTGCCATCGCTAAGATGGCCTTTTTCCTGCTTGCTGAGGTATAGTTTTGATCCTGCGCAGTTCAAGGAAATCCCTCCCAGACTTTTTCATCTGCTTTTGAGAAGGGGTCAGTTTATTGCTAATTGCCTGAGGCGCCTCATCGAGGGAATGCCGGCGGGGCTGCCCATGCATTTTTTTGCAGACCAGAGTTCTCTTCCTCTATGGCGTTAGCTCATCACTTTTCGACCTCTGTGTCATATCACCATGTCGTGGGGAATGGGATAAATATCGATAAAAAATACGCAGTTGACAAAAGTTATTTAAATTTTTTAAAAATCAATTAGGAAAGGCACTTTGCAAAAGTTGTAGTTTTAGAACTGAAAATAAGCAAAGATTAACAAAATTATATGCCCCGGGTGAGGATCGAACTCACGACCTTCAGATCGCTCTTTTTATGTCATGATTATGAGACTGACGCGCTGCCTACTGCGCTACCGAGACACTTGCTAGTTACCGTTGTATTTATTTACTTGTACTTACGTCTAATTATTTTAATTAACGTTTTAATGTTTCGTCTTGTGTTTTTCTTTCATTCATTTAAGTAAAGGACGCTTATTAAGATGAGGTCGACAGATCGATTTTAAATACATGTAAAATGTATGTAAAATATATTTTAAGTATATTTAAAATATATTTAAAATATATGCAGTTTTAGGCAAAATTTTCAGTACTTACTTAATTGCATTGTCGAAAATAGTAATATATCCAAAAATTACGAAATTTTTTTTTCGAATAGAACAACTGCTATTGTGTTTTTAGTACAAATGGTTACGGTCAAAAACAGTACGCCAACCATTAAAGTGTCGAAAAGGGAAATAAGTATATCCCCTGTATTCGCAATCTTCAAGGCGTTCACATCTAGAGAAAACGCAATTCCTCCCCAATTTTCCGTAAAAACTACTTTTAAATAAAAATAATTTTCTACTCGTTGAGTTTTCGTATATTTTTTTTTTATATATATATATTACTATTTTCGGCATGGTAAGTAAGTACGTAATATTGATTTTTGCTTAAGAAGATATATTAAAAAACAAAAAACGATCTGTCGACTCTATTTTAACAAGCACCAAGCAAAGTTTTATTTATTTATATTTATTTATTATTTATTTTTATTTATTTATTATTGGTTTATTTATTTTTATTTATTTATTTTTTATTCATTTATTTTTTATTTATTTATTATGTATTTATTTATTATGTATTTATCTTTAATGATATATTTTTATTAATTATTTTGTATTTATTTATTATTAATGTATTTTTTTTATCTATTTTTATTTAATATTTATATTTATTTATTTATTTATTTTTATTCATTTTTATTACTTTTTTATTTATTATTTATTTTTGAGTTCGTTTTAGTTGATGGATTTATGAATTTTGACATTCCAATTAAGCTGTAAAAGGAAGAAGGTCTGTGCATGATTGGAGCTGCGGTGTTCGAATCTGGTCAAATCTACAGATCTTTTGTAGATGAGCGCCGCCAATAAAAAAATACCTCCGCCACTTAATATCATTCCCAATATAGGTCGTAGTAAAAAGTGACAATGTATAAAGCTAGCGGCCATGGAAGAACGCGAGAAAAATGTTTAGAGAATAAAATAGTTTTATGTTTTTGTTAAATATTACTAAATGAAGAATCACTTCCATTAAAAACAAATTAGTATTATGCATCTAAACTTGAATAAAAAGTACGTTTCACTCAACTTCGTTCTAGATGAACACAAAATCAGATAAAATTCGGTAGCGGGGAGGGGCCGTCCGGCTTTACCCAGGTGTAAAATACGCTTAAATATGATATTTTAATTTGTCCAAATTTCATATATATATCATTATAGAGTCGTGATTTCAAAAGTGAAAAAAAGTATTTAGGTGTCATCAGCTGGAATCGAAACTGAAAGCAAAACTACAGCATTCAAAGCTGGTGACGTTACCACTGTACCAAAAAAATTAAAAATAAATTAAAATGAATGTATAAAATGTTTAACCATTTTTTCAATTTTGGACGCTTAAAAAAATATTTTAACCGACTAAATACCCATAAAAAATGGCCCTTAAAAATCAAATCATTTAAGGCCTCTAGCGGCGCTCTACTACTTTTTGTTTTGGGGAGATAGAGTTTGAAAATATGGAGAAAGACAGAGAGAGAGAGAGAGAGAGAGAGAGAGAGAGAGACAGAGAGAAAGAAAGAAAGAGAGAGACATATAGCCGTTTATATATTTGATTTTTTTTAATCGTTTGAGATGGGTAATTATTGCGTTTATTACTTCCGGGCTCATGACACAGTGGATAGAGGCGTTGAATCTCTACGGTTCCAGGTGAGTATTGTCTGAAGATAGCGGTTTCAATCCTACTCAAAGCAGGCCTGAGGATTAGTTGGCCAAAACGTGGTGAGACGACAACAACTATGGAAGGCAGTAATTACTGAGAATACAGTTAAGGGAATCAGCATTCCTATCCCGTCATAGTTAATCACCTGAAGAAGGCCAGAGGATGAGTTGGGCGAAACAACAACTACTATAAATATGAGGATAACAATCCATAAATAAATAAATGCCATTTTGTTTTGTTTCGATTTATTCATATAATTTTCAACCGTGCTTTCCTCAATTTTAGATGCATAAGACTAATTGGATTTTTAATGGAAACGATTCCTCATTCAGTAACACACACACACACACATATATATATATATATATATATATATATATATATATAGTCATCCACATACAGTACTGTTTCGCAGCTCATCAGTGCGGCTAGACAGGCAACTACCTCAAGTCAGGATTGAAACCCGACCGTTTGTACGGCAGTCAAGGCTCCTAACCATTACGCTATTTGGCGGCTGCTTGAACGAGTAGTGAGTTTAACGATGTTTTGATATCGTTCGAAATACCTCCGCTCGATTTGTTTACACAAAGAGCGTCGCTTATATGCTAATGGTAATTCGTGTTTCACTTCTCAATATGCTCAACTCAAGATATATATATATATATATATATATATATATATATATATATATATATATATATATATATATATATATATATAGCAAAAACAATAACAAAAACTATTTTTAATGCCCAAACAGGTTTTTTTTTTTGTGTTCCACCATAGCATCGACATTTATACATTGTCAAACAAAAAATTATTATGTATTGAAAACGATGACATCTATTCATACCATTTCCGTTTTTCTACCTACACATAAACTCATACACATAACTGTTCACCGTTCCGTGATGCGTTCAACAGTGGCGTTTATTCTGCATTTGATCAGCATGAAAGAAGAATTTCATCGATCTCAACGCTGAGATTTGTATCATCACCCCTACCGAGTAGGTCCTGACATGCTAACCCTAACCCTAACGCTAACCCTAATTTGACTCAGGTCTAGACAGGTTAAACCTAACGTAACCGTAACTTTACACGTATGCAGATATGACTCACAAAAGTAGGTCAAGGGCGTTTATCATTTTGAGAGAGTTAATTTTTCCAACAGTGGCGGGGCTTTTCTACAAAAAGGCTAAGATTATTTTTTAAGTATATGTTCCATGTTGCAGAGCAACGAAAATGCTCATCAAAATTAAGCTTTACAGACTAATGAAAAGATTAGCTTTTATCGAGTGGGCTGGTTGTGTTTAAAAAAGATACGTTCATTCAATCTGTTTTGATTCCGTCCATTCAATATTTTCTGAAGATGCATCCATTCAATCTATCCTGAACATGCGTCCATTTAATCTATTCTGAAGATGAGTCTATTCAATCAAATAGAAACGTGGCAGACCGACCAACGAAGACTTCTTGCAAAGACGTAACTACAAAAACAGAATGAGCAATTAACACAATGGGTTCAAGACGTTAATTTAAATAATCACTGGTTAGACATTTAAAAAATCAATTTAAATCATTGCGAGTAATTTCGGTTCAAGTGACTCGCCAGCGTAGTAGGGAGCGCGATAGTCGCACTTCCTGGCATTTTAACTCGGATTTTTTTTTGTGGGGGGGGGGGAATGACTCGAAGAAAAAGGTTAATGGGTGTCAAGTAGCCGGTGAGGCAACACTGTGATGATCTGTAATGGTGAATTACTTGGGTAGGGCTTGATTATTTAACAAGACGGCTCAACAAGAACGACCATGTTATAGTCAGCTGGAAAGCAGTCCCCGGTATTGTGTTCCACAATCGGAACAGTGCTAGAATAGAAATTCTGCTCATGGAATTTTCGTTTAGATTTAGGACCATAAATAGATATTGTAACGTGGCAGTTACGTTCGAATCGCGTTCCTTGCAGTTCAAACCTTTCTCGGGCCTCCACGCCATCTGGTACTGTCGAAAAGGAACAAACAAACAAAAATAAAAAAAATCCGACTCGACATTTTTTTTTTTTTTTCTGTTTTCGCAAAAGGCATTTGTTATTATTACTTTTCAACCATAGCTTCTTGTTGTTTTTTCTAACTGTTCATTTCGTCAAATATTTTTTCGTTATAATAATATAGAAACACCGTATTTTTTATACGTTATAATAAAATATATTTACTTAGAAATGTTTTTACAGTTTTTTCCCCACAAAAACTTATGATTTTGTTTTTGCTGTCCTTGTCTCCACTGTCAAGAAGTTTATTAAAACGTATATTTTTAACTAAAAATATATCATTTTTTTCTAAAAACGTATATTTATAACTAAAAATATTTTTTTTTCTAAAAACGTATATTTATAACTAAAAAAATTATAATTTTTTCTAAAAACGTATATTTATGATAAAAATTATATTTTTTCTAAAAACGTATATTTATAACTCCAAAGAATTTTTTTTCTAAAAACGTATATTTCTAACTAAAAAATTATATTTTTTCTAAAAAGGTATATCTAAAATTAGAATTTAAAAAAATTCTTAGAACGTATATTTATAACTAAAAATATATAATTTTTTCTAAAAACGTAAAATTTATAACTAAAAAATTATATTTTTTTCTAAAAACGTATATTGTTGACTAAATTTTTGAAACGATTTTCTAAAAACGTATAGTTATAACTAAAAAAATATTTTAACGAATATTTATCATTACATTTTTTTTATTTTTTCCAAAGAAAGTATATTTATAATCTAAATTTAAAAAATAATCTAAAAACAGATATTTATGACTAAAATTTTGAAATTGTTTTCTGAAAACGTATATTTATAATAAAATTTTTTAAAATGCTTTCCAAAAATAAATATTTATAACTAAAAAACTTTTTTTTCTAAAACCGCATATTTATAACAAAAAATTATAATTTTTCAACACTTTGAGGATATTTTAAGTATATGTCATCATCCCATAGCAAAATAAATAAATAAATAAATAAATAAAATAAAATCGTCTTACTTCATTTATATAAGAGTGTTTGTACTCGGGATACGTTAGCTAGGAATAAAACGCCTCTTAACAAAAAATGCGTCGTTAAAGAAATAATGACTGTTCAGGCAGAAGGAATTTAAATCATGGCGATTTGACGTGGCTTAAATGTCTCAAGGTATTTATTCAACTAAGAATTCAGCAGACAGATAAAAGATGTCAATCATTGCGATTAATTCGCTTATAAACAAGTTAGCAGTGCTGTTAACAGCTCGTCTCATGATCAGAACATTTGAATCGAGTTATCTGAAGGTCGTGAGTTCGATCCTCAATGACTTTCTTGTAAAACCTTCGCAGATTTTAAAACATTAATCTCTCTCTCTCTCTCTCTCTCTCTATATATATATATATATATATATATATATATGTTTTGTTTACAGAAAGTTAAGATAAGTCATCAGTACCGTCGGTTTCCAACTCGATAATTAGGGACCAATACTCATCCGGATGAGTATTATTTATGTTTTGTTTTGTTTACAGAAAGTTTAGATAAGTCATCGGTACCGTCGGTTTCAAGCCCGATAATTAGAACCGTTTTAGATACCCATATCAAGCTCTCTTCAGCCAATACTCATCCGCGTGAGTATTATTTATGTTTTGTTTTGTTTACAGAAAGTTAAGATAAGTCATCGATACCGTCGGTTTCAAACTCGATAATTAGGGACCGTTTTAGATACCCATCTACAGCTCTCTTCAGCCAATACTTATCCGGGTGAGTATTGACTGAGGAGAGCTTGATATGGGTATCTAAAACGGTCCCTAACTATCGAGTTTTAAACCGACGGTACCGATGACTTACCTAAACTTTTTGCAAACAAAACAAGACATAAATTCATCGGTACCGTCGGTTTAAAACTCGATAGTTAGGAACCGTTTTAGATACCCATATCAAGCTCTCTTCAGCCAATACTCACCCGGATAAGTATAATACTCATCCGGATGAATATTGTGAGAGATGATAGAATTATATCCACAATGAAACAACGTCGCAGGTCACAAGAGCGATATAATCCTTGTCTTCCAAGTATAATATCCAATATATAACATATATAATATTGACCGTGGACTGGAGAAAATTATATCATTTCTCATCTGAAAATATTCATACCAATTAGCTTGTTGGGTGACATCGTTTTAGCGGGTGTAAAAAATACTACTTATTAGACATCGGCTTGGGTTATCACCTGTTGGATGACCACATCTCTTTGTTTACACGAAGTAGGTACATGCCATAGTTTGATTTTGCCGCGGTTCGTTGAATCTGTGTTAACTAATAGAGTTTTTTGTGTGTGGCGCGGTTGCGCAGGTGGGAGGATACTCGCCTCACATGCATGAGACTCGGGTTTAAAATTTCAAGATAGGATGCGTTCAACTGATGAGACTATATGAGGGCAAAACTCATAGTTTATATGAGTTGCGACGTTGTTTAACTGTGGAAATAATTATATATATATATATATATATATATATATATATATATATATATATATATATAATTATTTCCACAGTTAAACAACGTCGCAATTCATATAAACTATGAGTTTTGCTAAATATAATAAATAATTATATATATATATATATATATATATATATATATATATATATATATATATATATAATTATTTCCACAGTTAAACAACATCGCAACTCATATAAACTATGAGTTTTGCTAATCAAATCAAAATTACCCACTCTATAGAAAATAGACACCCCACAAACCGTTAAAATAAATTACCACGCAGCAACAATACACCCCCTATTTAACCATAATACATACACCCCTGAATCTCAATACTATGTTAAAGACATTATACAATCTTATATATCATACTATATATAACAAGCTTATTCTTATTTATTTAGAATTCAATAAAGCTTCCCACAACATTCTATGATTCCTCTTAGTTTCTTTCGTCCCTAATGAACCTTAAGCTAGACGCCGCATCTTCCCCATGCTACCTAGCACCTTCTCTACTCTTCTGATGAGAAGCATTAGGCTTCGAAATGCCCTGGCATAAAGAGTTTCTTCTATCCCCCAAATTTTGCCTGTATTCCATTATTCAATAAATGATCCATTCTATATCTACCAATATATAGTTTTGTGTCTTCATTTCATACTCTTGATGTCCTATTGTATAAGCTCCAATAATTATTGTTGAGCTTGGCATTATCCGGATAAATCTCCATTGAGGAATTGAACTTTCTTTGTTCCTTTTAAATTAAGCTATATATATATATATATATATATATATATATATATATATATATATATATATATATATATATATATATATATATATATATATATATATATATATATATATATATACGTTTTATTTTTTATTATCGTTTTTTTCTGTTCAGTTACATTTTTGTTTCAGCTACGCGACCGTTTTTTGGCCGTCTTGTAGCCTCCTCAGACTATACAGAAACGTTCGTTTATGGTGGAAGCACTTTCTTCAGGTTTTATTAATTACCATTTCTACTATATATATATATATATATATATATATATATATATATATATATATATATATATATATATATATATATATAGCTTAAAGCTTTAAGTAAATAAAATGTAAAAACATAAATAATGCAATTTAAATTCTCGGAAAAAGAAACTAAATTTTACCGTACGCTGACTTTGCACCTACATAATCCGACTTCTAAAAATGTATAATTACAAAAGAGAATTCAATTATAAAATGATGAAGAAAAAAGAGAAAGCCTTAACTAAAATTGTTAAATAGAAATAAACTTGCATAAGCCGATTTCTCAAAAGTCTTCGCTTATCAAAGTAATTTAAAATTGAATTCAACTATAAGATGATGAAAAAAGAAAACCTTAACTAAAAAATTTTTTTAATAGAAAACGGGGATCATCAGCTGCTTACCATGTAGCTGTTTCGGAGATTTAAAAACGGGACATGGCTCTACAGTGGATAATACCATTACCCCAATCCAATAATAAAACGTATAATACGGTTAATATTTATATTATTAAATAAAAAAAATATTTAGAAAATAAAATATTAATAATATATATAAATATATTTAAGAAGATTGCAACATCTATTCTGCGACATGTTAACTAGTATATAAATTCTATGAGAATAAAAATGCCTAAAATCTTAAGTACCTTAGGTACCAGAAAGGCAAAGAGATAAGAAGAAGGAAACCCAGCCATACATATCTAAAAAACAATATATATATATATATATATATATATATATATATATATATATATATATATATATATATATATATATATATATGATGAGAAATGTGGAAATAGTATTCCGACAAAATAGAGAAATAAAAAGGAACAAACCGTATTATGTGTTCATCAACGTTTCGTCTCGAAATAAAGGAAGTCTCGGAATAAAGACGAAACGTTGATGAACACATAATACGGTTTGTTCCTTTTTATTTCTCTCTCTCTCTCTCTCTCTCTCTCTATATATATATATATATATATATATATATATATATATATATATATATATATAGACAGATAGACAGATAGATAGATATAGATTTCTATATATACATATATATATATATGTTATTAATAAAAGACGAATCTGCATAACTCATTCCATTGCTTCAGTTAATCTTCCCTGCATTAATAAACTAATCAGACAAAATCTCGTACGTGTGTGTGTGTGTGTGTGTGTGTGTTTCTCGTCGTGATTATTTGATGCAATAAAACTCATTCTTTATTCTGCCTAATCAAAAGTGATGACGTCTTTCACTGAGACAAAGAGAAACAAAAACCGTTCCATGTAAGAACGATAATATTGGATATTCTAATTTTATCAAAATAGACTAAGTGTAGTTAGGGGATCACGTCGGGGTCACCACTGAATAATGGGAATATTGGATATTCTCTTCATATAGAGATAAACAACATTTTTAAAGGGATCACGTCGGGGTCACCATTGAAGAATAAGAATATTGGATACTTTGATTATATCAAGATGGGTAAACTGTGGTTAGAGAATACAAGCAAATATCTCAAACGAATACTGTCAATATGGACGCATCGGAAATATAAGACGATAACAGGGGCTATTGAGGGGGGTCCACGTTTATTAATAGTTTATTCACAAACACAACTAAAATTAGGCATGCAGAACAAATTGTACATAAAAAGTCATGATAATCGAATACAAATTAAATTGTGTGAAGCAACAAAAGATTTGGTCTTCGTGTAACAGAGTACATATTGGCGTGTGTAAGAAAATATTAATAGCAGCAGCAGCCGCTAAAGCACTGTGCAAATTAGCAAGTGCGCGCAAGATTGCGTCACAAGAAAAGCAGAGAAAAATACAGCGCTTTGATTTTTTTTTTAACTCGTGTATTGTGAGAGAAAAAAGTGCCCCACGTGACGAGGAGCAGAAAGAAAAACGCACCGAGTGAGATAGACATGAGGCTCCGTGGTGGCGGCGAGAGACTTTTAAGCTGGTGTCGAGATGGCAAGGTTTTGTTAATCTCATGGCAGACAAAATAAACAGTAAAAAAAACAAAAACAAAAAAAAAACAAGAAGCATTGTTTAGAAATATATGCCTTTTGCTAAAATAGAAAAAAAAAGCAGAGTCGGATTTTAATTTATTTTTGTTTGTTCCTTTTCAACTGTACCAGACGACGTGGGGGTCAGAGAGAGGCTTGAACTGTGAGGATGCAGTTAAAAAGTAGTATTGGGTCAAGCATATTTCCAGACTTGAACCCAATAGAACATTTTGGGGCATCCTCAGAAGGTGGAGGTGCGCAAAATCTGAAATATCCGCCAGCTCCGCGGTTGTAATTGAAAAGTGGATGAGCATTCCAGTGGCTACTTGTGAAGCTTTGGTAAACTGAATGCTCAGGAGAGTAAAAGCAGTTTTGAATAATGATGGTGGCCACACAAAAAATTGAGAGTTGACATGTTGTATGTTAATATTGAAAACTTTTCCTTATGGGTGTACTCACTTTTGTTGCCAGTGATTTAGCTTTTAATGGCTATATTTTGAGTTATTTTGAGGGGAAAATAAATTAACTCTGTTATATATGCCATAAACAGACTACTTTTCATTGTGTCAAAAATCTTCTTTTTTTTTTTTCAGTGTTGTCCCATGAAGAGATATACTTTAATATTTGAAGAAAAGTGAGGGGTGTACTCACTTTTGTGATACACTATGTGTGTGTGTGTGTGTGTGTGTGTGTGTGTGTGTGTGTGTGTGTGTGTGTGTATATATGGGGTGAAACGATAAAATTGTCGCATTGAAAAGGCGCTATGATTCCATTTCCGTTTGATCCAAACCGGTTTTCTTTTTTTTTTTTTTTTTTTTTATGATGATGACAATTACTTGTTGGCCAGCTGTACAAATCCCAAGAACGACAGGAGCTTTCTAGCATGTCTGAAAGTGACATAATGTTCAACGTACGAGATCGGAGATGCGCCGCAGTACAACTCATGCTCTCTCCCGATCCAAGTTATCATAGCAGGACCATTGCTAGCACCTTCTAAAATGCAAATCCAAATGGTTCAACGCTTAAGGACCAAGCACAACGAAGTTTCCTGTCACGGTTATGGTCGTTGGTGTGGTTTCAAGTGAGCACCACATCATGCACTCTCAAATCTCGGCCTGAAAGTCAACACCAAAGTGTGCCTGGATGTGCTGAAGAGTGTGGTGATCTTCTGGTGCAATAAGGTGTCCGCTAGCAGACTCTGGGTGTGGCAGCAGGATTTGGCGCCAGCCTACAAGTCCAAAGAGACCCAGGCTTGTCTTCAGAAGGAGTGCTACGACTTTGTACCCTTCTCTTACTGCCTCCCTTCGTCCTTTCCCGACCTGAACCCGCTGGACTACTTCGCTTGGTCATACGTCGAGAACATCACCAACAGGACCTCCACGAGCACAAAGTCAGCCTGATTGCCGCTATCCGCCGAGTATTCGCCGCGGTCCCGCCGGTGCTTGTGAAAAAGACATACCCCCAGTTTCGGATACGTATCGAGGCAGTGATTGAAGCTGAAGGCGGCTACATTGAATAGATGTAAACTCTACTGCATAATCTGAATTAATTATTGCCAATAAAAGTTTTAAAATAAAGTTGTAGTGTTGTTTTTTTAGGGCAACATTTTTATCGTTCTACTCTCTGTCTGTCTGTCTGTCTGTCTGTCTGTCTGTCTTACTCTAGAGAGAGAGAGAGAGAGAGAGAGAGAGAGAGAGAGAGAGAGAGAGAGAGAGAGAGAGAGAGAGAGAGAGAGAGTAATACATATTGACATTTATTACTTGCAATAACCCTTATCCCTGAGTGGCTTCCGGGCCTTGATAAGTGGTGGATCACTGTGTAAAAAAAAAAAAAAAAAAAAGGTGCAAGACTCCCATCATTCTTACCAGAGCTGTCCGAAACGATCCGTGACGCAGTGGGCAAAGTAGGCAAAAAAGAAAAAACAAGTGTTAAAGTGACGACTGAAGATTCAATTCTCTAGAAACAGAAAATAACTTTTTGATTTTCCTCGTTAATCAAAGACAAAATAAAGAAAAAGCAAGGAATGTTTTCGCGAAAGTCTAATGATACACAAATAAGAACTCTTCAGGCATGTAAGACTACTTATTGCATTTACATTGCTAGCTGTTCAATTGTCTCGGTAGCGCAGTAGGCAGCGCGTTAGTCTCATAATCATGAACCGAAAGTAGAGCAATCTGAAGGTCGTGAGTTCGATCCTCACCCGGGGCATTTTTTTTTTTAAATCGTTGCAATAGTTCAGATTTCTATATTTCTATTGGTCTATCTGTCTGTCCGTTCTACTGAATCCATCATAATTAGTCATTACAATAATACCTTTACTCTAGAAGTTTTCTCGGAAACTACTGAGTCGATCTGGCTGAAATTGTGTAGGAATGTTTGTTAGCTGCAGCAAACTATTATCGTATATTTTCGATGCACAGGAATTAATCAGTGTTATCACAATATTACATTTATTCTAGGAGCTTTCTCGGAAACTACTGGGCTGATCTGACTGAAATTAACAATCGAGCAAACTGAAGATTGTGAGTTCAATATACACCCGGGGTATATCTTTTTCTAAATTAGTTCGTTTTATTTTCTTTACAATATAACTAAAAAATTCCGATCAAAATTTAACTTCAAATAACTTTTCTCAACTGTATACATTTGTATTCAGATGTTCTGTTGGTTGTCAGTATGGGTGAGCAAAAATAAAATTACGAATTACTTAGAATTCTATCCAGTCATGGCTGACGGAACTAGAGCATGCTACTCCCGTGAAGTAAATAAAGGCTTCCGCTCGAAATTCCGCCAAAATTCTCGAGTTCGACAGAAAAATTCCCGACTTCGACAAATTGGTCCTGAAACGTTGTGAAAATGACACTCAAGATGAGAACAGTAGTTTGAAGATTCTAAATAAAAGAAAATGTTCTGGAATCATTTGATAATCGTATGAGTACAGCCCTTTTGACAGCATAAAACGTGGGGCTCTGATATTAGGACAAGCACTCTCAAAAAACAGCACCATTTGAAATTGTACATATTCATAGCAGTTAATTCTTCGGACGCAAAGTGAAAACGTATTCTTCCCGTCAACAGTTAAAATAGTTTTAAAAATACAAGATGCTTTGGTTGTTGTATATATTTTCTAAACTATTAGATCAAAGTGTAATATCAGTTTTATCCTTGAAATTAGATTAAGATTAATGCTTATAGACTGAAACAATGCTTGGTTTTTGTTCCATATAGAATGCTGTATATATATATATATATATATATATATATATATATATATATATATATATATATATACACATATATATATGTATATATATGTATGTATATATATATATATATATATATATATATATATATATATATATATATATATATATCAGTGTCAAAATTATTTTTGTTTATGTGTTTTGAAGAAGGGGATGTTATACCAACACTGCTGGGGAGTCATATTGTTTTGTTTCTAAATCTCCCGAAACAGTGTATCATGGTAAACAACTGATGATCCCTTTAAGAACATTGGTACTATTGTTTGTTCATGTAAGTAAACCTATTCAGCGATACAGGAAATTAATTGACTTACTGACAAAATAATGTTCGAACGAAGGACAATTTTTTTTAATGGTTTTAAATGTTTTAAAGAAACTTTCAAGGCTATATATTATATAGTTGTATCTTGTCGAACTCGGGATTTTTTTTTTTTTTTTTTTTTTGCGATCAGGAAACTTTATGTTGAACTCAGGAATCTGCACGGAATTTCGAACAGAACTCTTTATTTAATTCGCGGGGGTAGCATGCTCTTGTTCCGTCAGCCATGGCTTAGTAGAAGTTCTACATAATTCACAATTGTATTTTGATTGTCGTCTGCATTGAGGATTGAATTTTCAATCTTCATAAGAGTGTAATTTTACGAAATACTTTATTCGCTATCGCCACGTTGCATTGGAGAAGGTAGAAGGTTACTTCGACCGAAACGTTGTGATTTAATGTAAATCTCATTTAAGATGAGAACAGTAGTCCGAAGAACCCAAGTAATACGGATAATCAATCCCCATCTAAAAAAAAAAATCATAAAGAAAAAATAACTCATTTAACTTTTCTTATTCATTAACCAACGACAAAATAAATAAAAAATAACAAGGAATGTCTTCGCGAAAGTCAATTAGGCTAATAACACTTCCGACGTAAGTGATATTACTTATAGCATGCACATTAGCTGCTGTTCAGATGTCTCGGTAGCGCAGTAGGCAGCGCGTCAGTCTCATAATCATGAAACGAAAGTCGAGCGATCTGAAGGTCGTGAGTTCGATCCTCACCCGGGGCATAATTTTTGTAAATCTTTGCAATATTTTTTTTTTTTTTTTTACACAGTGATCACCACTTATCAAGGCCCGGAAGCCACTCAGGGATAAGGGTTATTGCAAGTACATTACGTTAGTGTGGAGATTTGATGAAGTGTTTACTTAAGGGGGCGGTTCATTAGGTATTTGTTAACGTTGGACTTGAAGACATCCAGGTTGTAGTCCGGAGGGAAGCAGGCAGACGGAACAGAGTTCCACAGGCGTGCAGTTCTAAGAAAGAAGCTTTGTTCATGGAATCCGCGTTTTGATTTAGGCACAGATATAGAGTGGGGGAAATTTTTCACAGTGGATTCAGCTAGACGGGTGTTTTTCGTGAAAGATTGGCGAGGGGGGACCAGAGATTGGAGTTCAGACGAGCACCTGCCATGGAAATAACGATAAAACAAGGATAGGCTCGCAACGTCTCTTCTGTGGGAGAGAGGTTGCAGGGTAGAGAAAGGGCATCCCCCACTAAGCCACGAAGTCTACTTTGTACTCTGTCAAGGATTTTCTATTTTTCTCTTGGTCTGTCTGTCCGTTCTACTGAATCAATCATGATTAGTCATCAAAATGATACCTTTCTTCTAGAAGTTGACCTAGAAACTACTGGGTCAATCTGGCTTAAATGTTGTATCAATGTTTGTTTAAAGGTGGAGCAAACTACGTATCATCGTATCTGTTCGATGCACTGTTATGAATTAATAAATGTTAGTTACCACAATATGACATTTACTCTAGGAGCTTTGTGGGAAACTCCTGGGCCGATCTGGCTGAAATTAGCACTTGAGCAAACTGAAGGTTGTGAGTTCAATATACATCCGGGGTAAATCTTTTTATGAATTAGTTCAATATACATCCGGGGTATATCTTTTTATGAATTAGTTCAATATACATCCGGGGTAAATCTTTTTATGAATTAGTTCAATATACATCCGGGGTATATCTTTTTATGAATTAGTTCGCTTGATTTTTTTTTTACAACATAACTAAAAAATTCCGATGAAAATTTAACATGAAATAACTTTTCTCAATTACATAAGCTCGTATTTGCTTTCTTCTTCCATAAGAAGACGTGGCACAAGCTCGCACGATGGGGAGAATCAAACCAGAGCAAATGGAGGAATAGAATTCAGTCATTTTAAGAATTGGCTCGGTAGCCCCGTCGGCATTTTCTTGACGGGGTGTCACAAGGGGTAAGCAATAAACTTACTCCACAGTCAGGAAGTAAGGAAAGGGAGAGTGAATCTTCTAGAACTGCACAGGATTAAAGAGATACTTCAGGTAAGGAAACATCTCAACAAGGTCGGATGGTGGGGAGAGATGATTATTTATTTTATCCTGAGCGGTCTGAAGGTTGTGAATTCAATTCTCACCCGAAATATATCTTTGTTTTTATATTAATATTTTTAGTTTGTTTTGTTTCCTTAAAATATAAATCTAATTGGTGTAAATTCTGATCAAAGTTAAATTTAAGATTACTTTTGTCCATTGCGTACTCTATTGTCTGTTGCTGTTTATTTCCTGCCCACGAGAGCAAAATGTAACACAAGGTCGTTTTGAATGTGAGGGAAAGCCAGCCCCCCCCCCAAAAAAGGAGCACTCTAGGAGTAGGCAGAAAATGCCTTAGTATAGAACGATTTCCACTCCATTGTCTAAGGACAAATAAACTTAAATGTACCATAAGAACAGATACTACACTATGCACTTCTATTTCATTCATCAAGTCAAATCGTTACTGGTGCATATTGTGAACGTCCGTCTTTGGTCAGAACATACATGACGTCAACAGTCGAATTATACCGAGCGTCGCCGACAAAATCATAACAAAATCATAACAAAATCATAACAAAATCATATCAACGCTACGCAAAAGAAAGTAGCGAAATAAATAAATTCAATTTTTTTTTTTAATAACATTTTCATCCCAAACAAGGCACATCGCCACTTTGATGTAGGGAGCTACTACCAGGGGTACTATGTGGGAGTTGGGCAGCAAGATGTCGATTCACGTTACACTTGAACTTCTGCATGTCAGTACAGTTGGGGAAGCAGAGTCCCGGAAGGGAGTTCCAAAGTCTAGCGGTTCTGGGGAAAGAAATTACTGGAGTAGAAGGCTCTCTTACATCCAGGGATCTCTACTGCGAAGGGGTGGGATTTAGCTGCTTGTTGGGTCTGTCAGGGGTATTTACGTCGAGGAGGTACAAGTGCTTGCTGTTCGTCAGAGCATTCACCGTTAAATACTTGTAGAACAGGCAGAAGGATGCAACATTTCGTCGATGGAACAGAGGTCTTCTTCGCAGCGGTCCTGGCAATACTCTCAATGTAATTGTTCCAACTCATGTTTCCTCTGAACGTAAAAAAAACTTACCTACCGTAATTTCGTGTTTTCTTGTTCATTTTATTTTTTTTAATAATAACCGCCAAGAAAAAGTTATTGGAAGCAAAAATAAATTTTTGGAGGATCAAATATTTTTAAGGAAATCTTATAGAAAAAGGTTAAGAGAAATTTCTTTTTCTTTGTTTTTATTACAAAATCGTTGCAATTCAGCGCGTCGCGTTATGATTGGCTGATCGGAGTTTACGTCAGACAGCAGCTAAACCCGAGCTGTTGCTCGACATAATCCGGCTATGACGTCATAATCCGGCCACTACCTAGTTCACAATATGCACCAATAGCGTCAAACCAAATAAATTCTGATTTGATTATACAAATATGACACATGTAGACATCGTTATTATCATTCATGACAAAACGCATTGGGAGATGCACCCGGTAGACATGAAAAAAAGTCATATTTATTTTTCTTCTCTAGTAAATCGAACGCTTATTTGCCTGCGGGACATGTTACCATGAGACTGATTTCCTGCAGATACAACTTGGGCATCTTTAAATTCAATTCTAACGGATTTACGTCGTAAACCCTTCCCACAAATATCATTAATTAATCACATTAATCCTTATCCTCGAGTGACCTTTGGCCTTGGTTAGTGGTGATCATTTTGATTCAAAACAAAAGGAAGAAGTCACACGTTCTATCATTAATATCGTCGTATCATTTTTACTACGGAAGACCATAAGCGTACACTATTCTGATAGAACTTCCACTGTTTTATTAGTGGGATTTTCGTTTCCTTTGAATCTCAACAATGTTTTCCATTTCTTCTCTTATCATGTCTGCTTCCTTTCGCTTCGTTATTTATATATCTTTTCCTTTACTCTGGTCAGAGCGCCTCCAAGCATCCTATTAATGTTTCTACATAGTCTCGATTGTCCAGGGCGTTTGTGCATACTATCAGCGACGCCATTGTTATGTAGCTGTAATCTCCAGATTTGATTAACACGTCACAACAAACTTGAAAACCATCGAAAGTCATAACAATAACGTGTGCATTTTTATTTTGGATGACATTTTTTATTTTTATTTATTTATTTATTTTTTTTACGTTTCTGAATTTTTTAGATGAGGATTGGCTGTTCGTATCATTTGGATTCATCGGATTATTGTTCTCACCTTGAGTGTTATTTTAACAACGTTTCGGTCGATGTAATCTCCGACCTTCTTCAGATGCATCCTGTCGGACTCGGGAATTTGAACGGAGTTTCGAACGGGACCTTTAATTTACTTCACGGGGGTAGAATGTTCTTGTTCCGTTAGCCATGACTGGATAGAAGTCCTAAGTAATTCTACATTATATTTTTTTGGTCACCCACATTGAGAATTGAACTTTCAAACTTAAGGAGAATATCTCTTAACAGCT
The DNA here is from genome assembly GCF_053919585.1 of Euprymna scolopes. Classification (NCBI taxonomy): domain Eukaryota; kingdom Metazoa; phylum Mollusca; class Cephalopoda; order Sepiida; family Sepiolidae; genus Euprymna; species Euprymna scolopes. The sequence goes on from NC_136513.1 coordinate 50,676,029, forward strand.
GAATTTTTTCCAAGTACTCCAACCACTGCGCCACCGGTCCTTGACTCCCTACAAAGATCCGTGGCGCAATAGTTACAGGTTACATCGGCCGAAACCCTGTGAAAATAGAGCTTAAGGTGAGAGCAGTAGTCCGAAAGCTAAAAAAAAAATACGATTTTTTTTTTTTTAGCTTTTTTTTAATACTTCCTTTCAGAACAGGGGGAGATAATTTAAGAAGTTCTAAAGTTTCTCAAAGAATTTCTTGGAAAATTTTTAAATCGCATAACTTTTTGGTAAAATCAACACAAACACTAAATTAAGACACTAACACAAAATAAAATGTTAATTATCTGAACATTTATTGAATTAAAATATTTTTATGGTTTATAAAATAATTAGAATTTCGAAATAAATTGCAATCGAAATTTTTTGTATTTTTTCTGAAATGAAAGAAAATGGTCATTATAGGGAAGTTACTTCTTTTTTCAAACGAACTTTTACTGAACTGACTCTCTAAGAAATTTCTAGAATGAGTGAGGACTTAAAAAATGAACTTTTTTGATATAAAATTTTAACTTTCGTAATAAGTGAAGCATGCATGCCTCCCCCCCCCGTGAGTGCACAGTGAACAAGGCATAAAAAATGACTAAGTTCAGCATTTCCCCCCCCCATTTAGCTACAAAAGTCCCCAGGGGACGTCAAATCCTAGTGAAAATGAACAAACGGTGCAGTTTTAGGCCTTAACATATTTGTAGTTCTGCACCATGCAAAAAAAGAAATGACTAAGTCCATCATTTGCCCCCTCCCCCTATTTAGCCCCCCAAGTCCCCAAGGCCTTAGCATGTTTAAATTTGAGTTCAGCACCATGCAAAACTGCTAAATAAACTTACACAGAAAATTTTGGACAAATATGGGAAAATAGTCCAAAAAATGGAGTGTTTTCATTAGCTCTAAAAGAGCCCCTGGGACACACCCAAGAGTTATCGCGAAGTATAGACAAACAAAATTATATAGAAATCAGTTAGTTACAACTTTTCAGAAAGTTTTATGAAAACCCAAGGCATCAATTTTTTTTAATAAGCACAAAAGTGTCAATTTTAGCCATTTTAACCCGAAAGGCATCCCTAGGGTGGAGGCAACCGGAGTTTTCCCGGAAAATCCGTTCTGTTACTTTTTTACTCATATCATGTTTAATGTTTGTGACAAATTAAAAAAAAAAAACCAACACGTAGTTATTGAGAAAACGGCGGACAGGCGAACGGACAAGGGTGAATTTACAGTTCCATCCTCCTTTTGTCGGGGGACCAATAAAAGTAATCATTAACGTTTATAAATAGTTTTGAACAATCATTTGTCTCCCTCTGTCCCAAGTGGAAGTTTTCAAAAATGAAAACCAAAAATATTTCCTTAAAAACTGAAATGCACACGTATCTAACATCATTTGGGACGAAAGAGAAAATGACTTACTGTGGTTTCAAAATCCAGGAATCAAAGATAAAAGAAAGAAAGAAATGAACGAATGTTTCATGAAAGTCAATTAGATTAATAACATTTAACGCTTAAGTAAAAGTACTTAAAATATTTAGATTATAGAGAGTTTAGTCGTCTCGGTAGCGCAGTAGGCAGCGCGTCAGTCTCATAATCATCGAACAGAATCCGAGTAATCTGAAGGTCGTGAGTTCGATCCTCACCCGGGGCACATATATTTTTTTTTTTAACTTACTCGAGTTACTTCTTTTTAATGTAATTCACAAATCTATACTTCTGTAATTTTTGTGTGTGTATTGTAAAACTCTTTCTATTCATTAAAAAAATATATATAACTTTGTTATATATGGTTTGTGGAATTGCATTCATCTGCAAAAGACCTAGCTAATTTACATATTCTTTTAAACATTCATTTTAATTAATTCCCTATTAGTTTTTTTTTCGGATTATTATGGAATGATCATCTTTAATTAACTATTACGTGTAATTATATTCATGCAGATATTCTACATGATTTATACTTGCGTAATATTTGCGTAAAAAGGTTATAACACAAACCTCTTTCTATATATATTTATGCATGCGTATATATATATATATATATATATATATATATATATATATATATATATATATGTTTAAAAAATTTGCCTACCAAACTCCTCTGTCAGTTTTTGGTCTACATGAAACATAGTATATAAGGTATTCGAACCCATGCGAAACTTTATATTTGGGTTTTAGCCGGGGAAAATCAGTGCAAATATATGAAAATTAAAAAAATGGAATTTGCCAGATGAAGGTTGAACGACAGAATTACGAATATGCATGCGTAATGTAATAGCTATTTGTTCATGTCTTAATTTTAAGCCTGGACTCACTTCACGGACACAAATACCGAAGTAAAATCCAAAGTAATAAAAAAAGGTTCCCCAAAAGGGATTGATGAACTCAAATACGTCATGACGTGATCAATGACGTACACCAGGCCAATGGAATCAATGACACGGCACTTCTGCATTTATGGACCGGCGGTTTCCATGAAGTTAATCAAGTGTGCCCAGCGGATAACGGAAAAACCGGAAATGGTCGACAGGTAGTTTTCTGGATATTAAGACATTTTTTTCCAATGTATTGCTTCATGAATTTCAGTGGTCGTCGGTATTCTTAACATGGAGAGGCGGGTTGTAACAATTTGGGGTTTCTGTAATAAGGCTCGTCCAGACGTTTCCGGTTATTTTCGTCGTCTGTCGAGCACACCCGATTAACTTCGTGGAAATCGCGGGGTCATAAATGCAGAAGCACAAATGACACCTAACCCTAACACCTAGAACAAATGCATTTAGAAGATGCTAATGAAATCACAAAAACTACTACTATTGCTGCTGCTACTACTACTAGTACTGCTACCGCGCTAGTAAAAAAAAAAAAATCGCATGAAAACAGCGACGTCCACGCGACAATCCCCAGCAAAACAGGGCAGAAATTGCAACGAATAATACCGTCTTGTCCAGTATTCCATGGCCAGTGTGCTTATTGTCAGTGATGGGGGCATTTCACTTCTGTCTGTTTCAGAAAACTAAACGATGAAGATAGACAACGGAAAACAAATGGTCCTTCACGTCTACAAGCCCAAACCACTTGACGATCGATGAACTGCACTGAAGACAACCAACAGAACTCTAACCAGCGTTAATGACACGGAATATGTATTGCATACTAAATGAAAAACCCTATTGTTTCAATGTATCTTTTGACAAACGTGCAACGCATTAGCTGACTCATGAGCCGTCATTATTGTTTTGTCTGAAGCAGATTTTAAGTGCTAAAAGACCAACACCCCATCTTCGACCCATAAAAACTGTGATATCTGGATTTGGTGTCAAGTAAACCATTCCATTTGTAGATCAATTCAGAACTCTTCTAGAGTTTACAGGCAACTGACATACACGTAATAAAGAGCACAGAAAAAGACTAAAAACTAAAAACAGCCTAACCTGCCTTGACAAAGTACAAAATAGACTTCGTGGCTTAGTGGGGGATGCCCTTTCTCTACCCTGCAACCTCTCTCCCACAGAAGAGACGTTGCGAGCCTATCCTTGTTTTATCGTTATTTCCATGGCAGGTGCTCGTCTGAACTCCAATCTCTGGTCCCCCCCCCTCGCCAATCTTTCACGAAAAACACCCGTCTAGCTGAATCCACTGTGAAAAATTTCCCCCACTCTATATCTGTGCCTAAATCAAAACGCGGATTCCATGAACAAAGCTTCTTTCTTAGAACTGCACGCCTGTGGAACTCTGTTCCGTCTGCCTGCTTCCCTCCGGACTACAACCTGGATGTCTTCAAGTCCAATGTTAACAAATTCCTAATGAACCACCCCCTTAATAAAACACTTCATCAAATCTCCACACTACCGTAATGTACTTGCAATAACCCTTATCCCTGAGTGGCTTCCGGGCCTTGATAAGTGGTGATCACTGTGTAAAAAAAAAAAAAAAAAAGTATCATCGGCTGGGAAACATGTGAAATACTGAAACTACTGTCAGCAAACAAAATCTAAATTAACTACATCAGTAAACAAAATCCAAATTAACTACATCAGCAAACAAAATCCAAATTAACTACATCAGCAAACAAAATCCAAATTAACTACATCAGCAAACAAAATCCAAATTAACTACATCAGCAAACAAAATCTAAGTGAACTACGTCAGTAACTCTGATACACAAACAACATCCTCCGCCCTTAAGTTTGTGGAGGACTGCGCAGATCTGTTCAAAGGCCCAGGTAAAAAGTCCAATAAATGAAAACACGCCGCCTATCGCTCAGAGATAGCGTAAAGTCTCCTTTCACGAAAGGAAAGACACAGAAGAATTAATACACAAAGACAAGAAACTGAGCGAAAAGTAGAAGGACCGACACCATGCGTATCTCCTATTGTAGTTGTGTCAAAAAAAGAACCAGAATAAAATACATTCTGCAAAAGGGAATGTGTCTGATCCGATCGTGGTGGCGACCATCTCTTGAACCATTCTCAAGTGGCTCTCGTTTTTTTTTTTAATGATGGTCTTCTAATAGAAAAAAAAACCTGGACTGAATTCTTGGCAACTAACACGTTCAGTCCGGTAGGTGTGTCAGAAACTGACCTTACAAATACGTGAAAAATTTTTTGAATAATTCGACCTCCCAGTCTTTGCAAGCTTATAACTACTCGAAAAATATAATTCAAACCCTAATTTTTTTTTTCAATTAAAGGAGCAAGGACCAAATTTAAAAAAAAAAAAAAACAGGTTTAATAGCAAATTATGCAATATTTGTTTTTTTTTTTAATCGGTTTTCTTTAAAAGATTTGAAGAAAATAAACGAAATTTAACTTAGGTCGATTATAAAAATCGATATAAGTTCCAAAAAAACACTGGCCTTTAAAAATTACTAATCAACGTGTAGTTGCATTCTTCACTGTTAAGAATTTATTCATATTTATATTTTAAAATCCATTTTTTTTTTTTTAAATAAAATAATTTTTTAAACGCCTATTTGAAAAACCCGCCATCAAGGCAAACATTTTACGTTTTTATTTAAAACCGGATATAGTTTTTTTTTAATTATTGTTTTGAATTACAGGTGGACAGAAGGAAGTAAAAACCTCACGTCCGCGTTAGCCGTCTACCTTTGCGCGTAAAGAAATTTGTGCCTCCATACCTGAAAACTAGTCACAGTTTATTTATAATTTTTTGCCTTAAAAAAAAAAAACAGTTCAAGAATTTTTTTTTTCTTTTCTGAAAAATACACGAGTTTTTGATTAAATATATTTAATTTCCACTTTATGGAGTAATTTTTTTTTTTTAATATCTAACAAAAAAAAACATTGAATGAAATAGAAATAATTTCCGTAATAAAACGAAACTTTGTGTACAATATATAGATTATAAAGTTTCATTTAAAAAAAAACATATTATAAGGTTTCATTTAAAAAAAAAACAACGTGGTTAAAAAAAAAGTTTTAAACTTCGGACTTTACAGGTAAATTTCTAAAAAAACACTTCTTTTTTTGTTTTAAATTTGAATATATTATTTATTGATCTTTTATCTTCAATTTGTGATATATAAAACTTTGGCGAGTAAATTAATTATTTACTTTTTAATAGACATTTCAAAATGGGGGAGTGAATAAAAAAAACGTTTGTCTAAAATATTATATTCAGTTTATTGGAAAGAGCATAGAATTTAACATTGAGCCTGAAAATATCGTAAAAATTTAATCCATAGAAAAATTTTGATAGATTTTTAAAGTTTAAAAATTGAAAAATATTTAACTTGTAAAATTCAATTGATTTCATTGCGTAAAAAAATGGATGCATGGACGCTGGCCGGCACTTTGTAAACACTGTTTTTTTTTTAAATAAAAAATAATATTTCTATTACTTTTTATACAACTTTAATAGTTTATTTTGGAAGTATAATCCATAAAGAAAATAAACAACCCACTTTTAAAAGAGAAATTACGAGTTTTTTATATTTTATTCGCAGTTTCGTGTAAGGGATGTCAAAAATTCCCCCCAAATTCTGATACACCTATCAGTCCGGTTCTCGAGAACTCAACTCGACTCAACTCGCTCCCACCTTCTTCACTGCCGGCCTTAATATCTCATTCATGCAAATTAAGGTGCGATCGAACTTGATGATTTGTTGCCTTTCTGTGTCCCGTCGGTCGGGTTTCGAGTTCGCACATGCCACCTTAGCAGTCCGCTTCCATAACTGCAGTCACACCAAAATTTTCCCTACAGACCTACTTTTTTTTTTTTTTTTTTTTTTGAAGAAGAAGTTTATTCATTTCCAGACTAAATAAAAAAGTATAAAACGTGTTCCAAAGAATATGGGCCGTTTCTAAGTGATAATATGAGCTCAATTCTTCTTCTTCCCCTCCGAACTCATGCACCCCCTCAATCATCGACAATGATAACAACATCGTTGAAAAAAATGTAACACCAGATGTTCCGATTCAGAAATCGGCCCTGTCGGTGGAGCATTAGAATACGCCGACTGTCCCCCTGCAGAGAGTAAAAGTCCCTCATTGGGGTTCCTGGATATGACCTTAAACTATATCCAATAGTGAGGCCCTCAGCTTGTGGGCTTTGGGGAGTGTGGAGCCACCCTTTAATTACCATTGCTCTCAGGTCCACTCTGACCCGGAGTGGTAGTACCTGTTAGGGTCCCAACTATGGGTTTAATAGAAACCGACGTGAAAACAACAAATATATTCTATTAAAAAAATTTTTCTTCAAAATCTTTGGATTCGGCATTAAATAATCCGAAAAGGGTGATATGCCGTAAAACAAAAACAACCAACCAACCAACCCATTCAGAAATCAAAAACTAAACAAGAAAAGAAATTAACTGATATCTCCACGAAAATCAATTAGACTTATAACACTTAAGGCTTAAGTAAAACTACTTATGGCATTTAAATGAACCCAAGTACAGGTGTCTCGGTAGCGCAGTAGGCAGCGCGTCAGTCTCATAATCATGGCACTAAAATCGAGCAATCTGAAGGTCGTGAGTTCGATCCTCACCCGGGGCATGTCTTTTTTTGTGTGAATGTTCGCAGTATTTTAGTTTGTTTTGTGTCCTCAATAATAATAATAATAATAAAATCTGAATATTAATTTACCTGTCCGTACGTCCAGTGTCATAAAAAGCATCATCATCGCAAACATTGATTAATGAGAAACGAATTACTCCCTTTATAGTCGCTCTTTATCAGTTAGAAATCATTAAAACCATTTCCTCTCCAAAAATTAAAAGAAAGAAACATGGCTGTCAAATTGGCTATTTTATTTTATAATTAAAAAAAATCATGTTAAGAGGAGACTGTAAGTTTCTTTTTAAAATTAAAAAAATGTGCAATTGACATCTGCTCCTTTATGATTTATATAAAAAATTATTCAGAAAAAAAACAAAAAAAACAATGTTTTGTGTGTGAAATTTTCATTGAAAAAAAATCTCAATGTTCTAAATCAGTTCTTTTTATATTTAAAAGTTTAAAAAGAATTTGCTTAAATAATTGTTTTAAATTTGTCCTTATTTGTTTTATTTTATTTTTTTTATTCGTTTTATTTATAATGCGCTTGAAAAATTTCAACTACCGTGGAATTTCGGCGGGGTCTGCTAGTAAAAATTAAAACAGCATTTCTTTTTAACCTGAGAACTAAATCATATTTTAACATGCATGTTGCGATATATAGGAAGTGTCAGTATATAGGTGTTGAGACTCAGAAAGGTCACCAAGGAAAACACAGACACTGACATCGATTAGAAAATAATATTAATATTGAGAACAACACAGAAGATACAGAGAAACAACAGTCGTAGCACTTAACGCCAAGATGGCGTACTAGGAAGTACAGAAGAATCACTGAGAGAGTTGTTACCATTCGCTCTATTTATACGAAAGGAGTTATAAGTCCTCAGGACAATACGTAAATACTTTCGGAAACAAACGTTAATTAACTCACATTTAGGATAGTCACCACTCTTATATAAAAGCGACTTTGTATGTGTAGGGGTGTGTGTGAGTTCCTTCCTTCCTCATAGGCTCCGAAACGGCTAGGCCTATCTTTTGCAAATTTCACACAAAGCTAATTTATATATCTGGCAGTGTTCTTAGATATGTTTTGTACAGAAACCCATCCGATAAATATTGACAATCGAAAAATTCTATCTTAAAATTAGTCTTTTCTGTCTTACAGATGAAAAAGAATAATATTTACGGGGGACTATTTTACGTTACCCCAACCAGGGGAAATAATAGATTTTTATCTGGAGATATAGCTCAGTGGTAGAGCATTCGACTATGGATATTGTTGTATAGTTATACACTTTTATTGTTTTTGTGCATGCATTTTCTCTGAAATAGTCAGTTGTTGAGCGTCAGCTGATATAAGAGCGTACACCCTCCCATACATCTACCTATATATATATATATATATATATATATATATATATATATATATATATATATATATATATATAAGTGAAAATGCCTGTGTGTGTGTCTGTGTGTGTGTGTCTGTGTACATTTCCCTACGCAATAACTCTGTCAATTTTTAGTCTACAGACTCGAAATTCGATATACATGGTACTGAGATTTGGGAAAATCGATGTGATCGGTTTTCTGCCAGAAATTTAGATATTAAGAAGTCAAAGTTCAACGATTTGACCTTTGAGAACTCTACCAAACTCCTCCGACAATTTTCGGTCTAAACACTTGAAATTTTAGATATAGGTTCCTTGGACATGGACCTAACTTAATAACTTGATTTGAGCCCTAAACAATGAATGTTAAGGGGTCATAATAGGGGTCAAATTACACTTTTGATTTTCAATATCTAAATTTATTTTTGTCATTTTCGTGTGACAGAAAATGGAATCTTTCATTTAAAACTATAGCAAAAGATGTTTCTTTCTCTCCTTCCGTACAAAAAATAAATAAATAAATAAAAACAAACGGATGAATAAATAAATAATAAAAACAAAAAAATGAATAAATAAATAAATAAATAATAAAAACAAACGAATTTCTGTGAACAACGTTATATTCCGTCCGTTGAAAAAATACTAAGGGACTGCTTTCCAACCAAATATCACATAGTCGATTTCAAGTGTAATGTAAGCTTTTTCTCGTCCTTGCAGCCTCTTTCCAATAGACGTTGCAAGTCTATCTCTGTTTTATCGTTATTTTCATGGGAAATGCTGAACTGAGCTTCCCCTCTTTGCCAAACATTCACAACAACACTCGTTAAGCTACAACAATTTCTCTTACTTTCTGTTCCTAAAACTAAACACAAATTCCGTGAACAAAATTTCTTTCCTAGAATTTTGCCCATCGAAGCTACTCAATGGCCTTACACTCTTTCATATTTTTAGTTGACCTTATTTCACTCCAAAATCCGTGAAAATCAACCATTTATCAATAGCCTTCTAATCCTGCTTCTTAACTGTGTTATGATGTGGCCTATTTTCTTGAATGCCAGGGGGGGGGATCCCAAACGTACATGGGTCGTCAACTCCCTATACTCCTGTCTAGTTGATAAGAATCCAGAGATGAGGAGACTTAGTGTATAATATCTTCTGTAGGTTTTTAAAAATTGTATTATATGGGCGTATTTATTTGTTGTATACAATTAATTGAACACAAGCTGCGGGATATTACGAGTTGATAACTTTACAAACACTATTACTCGTATTTCACGTTCTTACACTGAGATCGTTGAAGTTAAGCAATGTGGAATCTGGTTAATATTTTGATAAGTTACATGTGGATAACTAGTTGGGAATATCTAAGTCTATAAAAAAAAAAAATACGCCACACATGTTTTTTTTGTGTTTTTTTTTTTTTTTTTAATGTAGGTTTATTAGGAAGCATAGGCGCATGCTACGGACGGTAGATCTGCAATGGGGAAAATATTTGACTAAGAGAAAAGGGACCACTCAAGAATTTGGGAATACATCTGGCTTTGAGGTTTGAGACCACATGATTGACACTGCGACTAGTGTCGGCATCGATCACGGATTTCGAATCAGCACAAAAAGTGGACGATCACGGCCTGTGTAGTGAACGCATACAGACGTGTTCACACCTGAACAAACGTGCATCATTTCAATAAGGAAAATATAGATCTTCCATTATTTTCTTCGTGGGTTTTTCATTCTTTTTTGTGAATCATTTCAATTCTTTCTTTTTCCTCCATTCAGTTGTCAAATCCCCCCCCCCATAAAAAGAATCATCGACAATAATAACAACATAGTTTCGAACATGTATACAAAACAAACGAAAAAACGGAACTAACGAATGTCTTCACAAACGTCAATTCGATTAATGACACGTCAGGCTTAAATTAATTGCTTAAAGCATTTAAATAACGCTTTCCTCAGTTGTCTCGGTAGCGCAGTAGGCAGCGCGTCAGTCTCATAATCATGAAACAAGTATCGAGTAATCTGAAGGTCGTGAGTTCGATCCTCACCCGTGGCATGTCTTTTGTAACGTTCAGTATTTTTAGTTTGTTTCATGCCCAGAATAAATCTCTATTTCTATCTACATATCTGTCTATCTATCTATCTATCTATCTATCTATACATACATATCTATCTATCTATCTATCTATCTATACATACATATCTGTCTATCTATCTATCTATCTATCTATACATACATATCTATCTATCTACTATTATATAAAACTCACTATGTGTGCGTGTGAGTTCCTTCCTCATAGGTACCGAAACGGCTGAGCATATCTTTTGCAAATTTAACAAAAGGCTAATTTATATGTCTGGTAGTGTTCTTAGATATGTTTCCTACAGAAATTCATCCGAAAAATATCGAAAATCGAAAAATTCTGATTTTAAAAATACTCTTTCTCTCTCGTACATCAGAAAGAATAATTTTTACAGAGGAATATTTTATGCTTCACCGACCAAGGGAAATAATAAAACCTAAGCAAATAATTTTCGAAAATCGAAAAAATCCGATCTTAAAAATATTCCTTCTCTCTTAGAGATAAAAGGAAGAATTTTACGGGGGAATATTTTACGTTACACTGGCCAAGGAAAATAATAAAATCTCAGCAAATCATTTTTTCTTTAAAAAAAAAAGAGATGTATTGTGATCTTAAGATATAGCTCAGTGCCAGAGCATCCGATTGCAGATCAAATGACTCCCTGTTTAAGGTTGGGTGTACCTCAACATTTTATTTCAATTTTTTTTTATTAATGAGATCAATTTATGATTTAAAAAGACCATTTTAAATCGCCGCAAATCATTTTTTTCTTGTTTGCATATTTTAAAACTAAACATTAATCAGAAGTGACTTTTCCAGGGCATTCATCGTCAAGCTAAAATATCATATGACGTGATATTGTAAATGAACCTAGATAAAATTTGATGAAGGAGGTCATCATTATATATATATATATATATATATATATATATATATATATATATATATATATATATATATATATATATATATATATATTGTTGTTTTTTTTTGTTTGCGAATTAGTCCATCAGGCAAATTATTCCTCGTAATATATAATAATCAATAGTTGATTGATTCTATAATAATACATACGAAATCTGCATAAATTAAAATATCATGTTTAAGCGTATTGTACGACCAGGCAGCCAACTAGCAAATAAATAACTCCAAAAAATGAGGAAACTCCCAATCAAATATATTTAAGATGACGTTTTAAATTGTGTTCACTATTTCATTCTACATCACGTCTGTGCTTACATCTGTATTATTATTATTATTATTATTATTATTATTATTATTATTATTATTATTATTATTACTATTATTATTATTATTATTTCATTATTAATATTATAATTATTATTATTATCATTATTATTATTATTATTATTATTATTATTATCATAATAATAATTATTATTGTTATTATTAGTATTGTCATTATCATTATTAGTAGTAGTAGTATAATTTTTATTATTTTTGATTTTCATTATCATTTTTATTATCATTATTATTTTTATTATCATCATCATTATTATTATTATTATTATTATCATTATTATTATTATTATTATTATTTTTATTATTATTTTTATTATCATCATTATTATTATTATCATTATCATTATTATTATTATCATCATTATTATTATTATCATTATTATTATTATCATTATTAGTGGTAGTAGTAGTAGTATCATATTTATTATTTTTGATTATCATTATCTTTTTAGTATCATTATTATTTTTATTATCATTATCATTATTATCATAATTATTGTTATTATTATTTTTGTTATGATTTTTATTATCATTATTATTATTAATTGTATTATTATCATTATTATTTTTATTATTATGGATATCATTATTATTGTTATTAATATTATTAACGTTTTGCTATTATCATTATTTTCTTCTTATTATTTTTTTAATTTTATTTATATTATTATTTTATTATTATTATTTTACTCTATTTAATGTATATTTATTATTATTATTATTTTATTATTATTATTTTTTTTTTTTTAAATTATTATAATTATCAATTTTTAATAATTTATAATCTCAGTTATGAAGGATTGCTCCTCCACTGAGAAAGAACAGTAAATTGAAATGCAGCAGCTAAAGACAGATACTACACTTTGATCTTAGCCTGAATGCCAAGGAAAACTCTTGATTTTTGAAGTGCCTGGTTTGGGGCCGTGATTGAGGGGGTTTCTTGAGAATAAATTCCATATCTTTCCCGGGAGCCATTAACAATGTATGAGGCTAACGAAATTACATGTACGTTTCTGCATCTTAACACAAAACTTTCTTCAAGCAAATTTCCTCGACGGTTGATGACGCCTCTATTCCGAATTTTTGTTCGGAGGACGTCACCTGTGGATTGTTTCTTATTGATATAAATGATTGCACACTCGAAGTAATTAAATTGGAAAAATAAAACTAAAAATAAAATAAAATAAAAACATAATTTTTTATTTGACAGTTGCTGCGAACCTATCAGTATAAGCAGTAAAAAAAATTCATTTCATAAACATTTTTTTTTATAAAAGTTCGAATAAAAACGTTTCAATTTTTTTATTTTCTTTAGTTTTAATAAATCGCTTTTTAGTCTGACAGGCCCGCAGCAACCGTCGGGGGACGTTGCTTAAAGAAAGCTTGATTTTGTTTTTAATTTCATTATTCTTAGTGTGCAATCATTTATATTGGTGAAAAACAATCGACCGATGACGTCATACGAAAAAAGATTCAGAATAGATGCGCCACCAACCGTCGGGAGACGTTCTTACAGCTTTGTGTCAAGGTTCTTGATAAGGTGCAGAAGAGTATCTGTAATTTGGTTGAAGAAAGCCGACAACATAGAGAAGTATAATATTGCTATTACAAACAAACAAACAAACAAAAGAAAGGAACAAAGAAAAATCCGGGTCGGCATTTTTTTTTCAACAAAAATTTTTATTACTGTTACTTTCCAGTCTTGACACCACTTCAAAGTCTCTCGCCATCGTCCATCTCGCCCAGCATACACTTTTCCTCTTCCTCCGACCGTAAGCTGGGCACAGACGGCTCATTCTCCTCTTCGATTTTACACGTCCATTTTCTTCGACGTCACTCTTTTCTTCCTCCGACCAAGTGGTGCATTTTTTCTCCTTTTCCCCCCTTTCTTTCTCCCGCACACTTCCTAATTTGCATATGCCCTTTTTTCGGCTACTGCGGCTGCTGCCAATCTCTAAACAAACCAGCCATCCTCCGCTGCTGCTGATATTTTACCACGCGCTCATATACACTGCGTTACAAAAGCAAAGAGATTTTTGTTGCTTTATAATTTAGATATGTGTTTGTTGTGCACAACCACATGAATGTTAGCGTTGTGTAATCGATAGGGCACAACAACTTAGACAAACAAAAGAAAGTTGGTTTTATTATAGCAAAACAATGTCGCCAATGTAACTTCTGTTACAATATTTATTCATGTAAATATGTATAAGACACATGAAATGTGGCACAAGGCCAACAATAAGGGGTAGGAAAACTCTGGACCTAATTAACGTATATACGAACTTAACTAGTCACAGACATCAAAACAAAATCTTTCGATGACCTACTTAAAATCTAAAATGGCAATATATATGCATGATGTGGGGGAGGGGGCTGGGGAAATAATGCTTTATATAAAACAAACATGAAATATTTACAATGTGAAAAAATTGTTAGTATAAGAACACTCACTAGAAAGTGTGTAGATAAGTAGTTTTGTCGGTCGAAAAAATAGACGCGGATACCACGAAAAAAAAAGAAAGAAAAAAGAAAAAAAGAAAGAAGAAAAAAGAAAAAAGAAAAAAAGAAAAGAAAAAAGAACGAAAAGAAAAAAAAGAAAAAAGAAAGAAAAAAGAAGAAAAAAAAGAAAGAAAAAAGAAAAAAAAGAAAGAAAAAAAGAAAAAGAAAAAAAAAGAAAAAAGGAAAAAAAGAAAAAAGAAAGAAAAAAAGAAAAAAAAAGAAAAAAAGAAACCTGTATTTCAAAACATCTCTTTAGAAAATAAGCCAGTGCATCACCTAACTGGTTATTTATTTGTTTCCCACGAAACAAAATGTGACACAAGGTCGTTTTTAATGTGAGAGATAACCAACTCCCCTCAAAAGGGGCATTCTGCAAAATATATAAAATTGCCTTAGTATAGAAGAGTTTTCCCCTCCATTGTCTAAGGACAATTAATTTGAGTGCAGCATCTAAGCAGACACCATACATCAGCCACCAGTCCAGTACGAGTACCAGATATCGACTGACTGATCTGTCAGCTAACTTCTTTTACTGGACTCCATGCATTGATTAGAGTATTTATACTTATCGGAAGAGTCTATTTAAATAGGGATGATAGCACAACAATTATTTAGACGATTAGGTCGAAAAAAAGAAGTGAGTTACATTTTTCTAAATGCTAGCAGAAAAAAAATATTGGAGTGTGCTTTGAAATGATAAGTAGAGATAAAAGAAGAATAAACAGGAATGCCTTTCGTAAAGGTTTTAACAACTTAAAAGTATACACGTGTTTTCGAGAAATCAATATGGCGGAATCCTTAATTCCGGCCAAGGGGAATAACTAGGATCCTTTATTTCAGGAAGAGTCAAAGCAATTTATTCTAACATTTTCCCCTTCAACAATAAACTCAATGGAACTTTATGGAAGGCCATCCAAACAACCTTACACTCTAGCAACATGAAACTGCCCCATTGGGAAGATATACTACCAAACGCTCTCCATTCAATTAGGTCGTTACTATGCACTGCCACTAATATGACTCCTCATGACAATGTTCAAATATAGTCGTAAATCTTCCTCCGGAACTTCTGTTCCCACTTGGGCGAAACCAGGTCCAATATATGTCAGAAACCATACTAAGTATAGTAAGCTCGACCCTCCGGAACCCCCTACTATCCTATTAAGTATGGAATTAGAGACGTTAAATTTAGTCTGTTTAGTACTAGGTTAAGAAGTCCTTATATTTACTTGGAAATCGTCGCATTTTGGATGATCTCCGCACAGGATTTTGGTCCTAAGCGTCCACATCTTGGGGAACATGGATATTTTCAGGATCAGGTAAGGGATTCTTCTCCTTCACGTAGGTATTGTTTTCGTCAGGTGGCGGTTCTTTAGGGGCTTCAGGGTTTGCAGAATTGTTTTCATTGTGTTTGTCTTCTTAATTTGAGGAGTTAGTATGTGTTCGTGTATGTAATGTCTTTGGCATCCGTTCCTAGTCAGGAGAGATTAGGTGGGGAGGGGGTGTTCCGGGTCGTATAACACAGCAGCAGTGGAAGAGGAAGATTTACATACCTTCGCCCAATGGTCATTTTTCTTACATTTCCTACACTCGGCGTTACGCGCAGGACACATCGCACAGAAGAAACAAATTCCTTTTGGTAGGGTATTTCCTTTTATAGCGGCTAAGGGAGTGTCGTCTGGTTTAATTACGGTGGCGGCTACGTTCGGGTGGTTATCAAAGCTTACCGTATGCTTCTCCGCTTGTTCTAGAGACCTAGCCATTGTAAAGGTCTCTTGTAGAGTTGAGAATGGTTTTTCGAGTAGGCGCTGACATATTTGTCAGGAGAGGAGACGAGGCGGAGATGCCGCTAATGAAAGCGTCATGGATATATTGCTTTTTGTTCTCCTCAGCGCTAGCAGTATCAGAATTTTTGTAGGAATTTTTGACACCCCTAACACGAAACTGCGAATACAATATAAAAATCTCGTAATTTCTCTGTTAAAAGTGGGTTATTTATTTTCTTTATGGATTATACTTCCAAAATAAACTATTACAGTTGTTTTAAAAGTAATAAAAATATTTTTATTTTTTTTTTAAACAGTAATGAATTTTCCGAACTCAATATTTTTCAATTTTTAAACTCAATATTTTTAAATTTTTAAATTTTAAAAATCTATCAAAATTTTTCTATTGATTCTATTTTTACGATATTTTCAGGGTCAATGTGAAATTTTATGTTCTTTCCAATAAACCGAATATAATATTTTAGACAAACGTTTTTTTTTTTATTCACGGTTCCCCCCCCCCCCAAGTGTCTATTACAAAGAAAATACTTAATTTAGTCCCGGATAAGTACATAATTATTTACTCACAAATTGAAGAGAAAAGGTCAATACATAATATATTCAAATTTAAAAAAAAACGGACATCTTGTTCTTGTAGAATTTTACCTGTAAAGTTTGAAGTTTAAAACCTTTTTTTAAACCACGTTATTTGTTTTTTCTTTTTTCTTTTTTTTTTTTTTTGGAACCTTGGTCCTTGCTCCTTTAATTGAAAAAAAAATTAGGGCTTGAATTACATTTTTCGAGGAGTTATAAGCTTGGAAAGACAGGGGGTCGAATAATTCACGCCTCCAATTTTGTAAATGTCTAATAATAATTAATTTCGACTCGGATAAGTACATAATTATTTACTCACAAATTGAAGAGAAAAGGTCAATACATAATATATTCAAATTTAAAAAAAAACGGACATCGTGTTCTCGTCGAATTTTACCTGTAAAGTCCGAAGTTTAAAACCTTTTTAAAAAAAAAACACGTTTTTTTTTTTTTTTAATGAAATCTTGGTCCTTGCTCCTTTAATTGAAAAAAAAAATTAGGGCTTGAATTGCATTTTTCGAGGAGTTATAAGCTTGGAAAGATGGGGTGGAATTATTCGCTATTTTCACAAAAAATTCTGATACTGCTTGAAATTCGCAAGATTTGGCAAGTACTTCCAGTTGTTGCATGAAATCGTCGATAGTTTGTGCCGGTTTCTGTTTATTCGTCAGAAGTTGATGTCGGTTAAGTATAACGTTTGCGGGTTTTATGTAAACAGCGTCTAGCGTTTCTATGGCGGCGTTGTAATCTGTAGCAATCGCTTATTATTTCGAATATTGTCGCTGAGACTGAATTAATCAAGGCGAAGAGATTTTGTGCATTATTTTCTGTTTCCCCCGTTGTTTAAAGTGTGTAAGTAATACTCGAACGTCAATTTCCAGTGTTTATAGATTTTTTCCGAATTCGAAGTTGTTGGTTCTACGTTGAATCTGTCCGGCCGCAGTAGTTTGTCCATTTTTTTTTCTGTTGTTTGTTTGCACGTGTTTTCGAGAATCAATATGGCGGAATCCTTAATTACGATCCTTTATTTCCGGAAGAGTCAAAGCAATTTATTCTAACATGGTTGAAATTCACCTTTTCTTTTCTCGGTCAGTGGAGGAAAAATCCTTCATTAACTGAGATAATTTTTATTTTTGCTCCTATCCAGAGTGCCCTTTTTTTGGAGCTGGATTTTCCCCACATTAAATACCGACCTTGTGTCTAACTCTGCCCTCGTGAGGCGGCGAGTAAATAGGAATAAAAAGATAAATGGATCACTGTCTGTCTGTCTTCATATTTTCAAACTCTATCTCTACCGAAACTAAAAGTCGCAGAGCAGCGCTAGGGGTCTCAAATGATTGGATTTTTTATGGACCCTTCTTTTATGGGTCTTTAGCTGATTGAAATAGTTTTTAAGGGAATAAAAATGGGTGAAAATTGAAAAAATCGTTATACATTTTGTACATTCATCTTAGTTTATTTTTAATTTTTAATTTGTTCATGTACGTGTCACGTTTATATGGCGGTAACGTCACTAGCTTTGAATGCTACCGTTTCAGTTTCGAATTCAAGCTGACGGTACCCAAATATGTTTTTTTTTTTACTTTTGAAATAATCATATGTACCAAATCTGGAAAAATTAAAATATCATATTTAAGCGTATTTTACGACTTGGCAAAGCCCCCCCCCCAGTCTACTATATAAAACCATTATGTCTTTCTGTCTATCCGTCTGTCTGTCTGTCTGTCTGTCTCCATATTTTCAAAAATTTCCGAAACTAAAAATCGCAGAGCAGCACTAGGAGCCTCAAATGATTGGACGTTTTTTTATGGGTTTGTAAGGTGACAAAAAAAGAAGCCAATAAAAAAAATCGTTATACATTTTGTACATCCATATTAGTTTATTTTTCATTTTTAATCAGTTCGTATGCGTGTCAACTCAATTCAATCCAAGACAAAATAGTACATTTAAACATACACTTTGTGTTATTAAAATACAAGGGTCCTTTCAAAAATAAGGCTTCCTATTTTTTAACTTAAAAAGTTGAAGAGCTACAAAGGCAAGAGTGGTACCATTAAAACGAGCAACCTTTTGTGCTTCAGAATTTATTTGTGTACATAGTCACCACCATTATCAATGCACTTTTGCCAGCAATGATCGATGGCTGTGCATGGGCGTCCAAAACGCGCTTTGTCATACGAGGGTCTTTCCAAAGCCACCTATTTTTTTTTACCTCAAAAAGTTGAAGAGCTATGAAGATAGGAACGGTATCATTAAAATGAGCGACGTTTTCTGATCCAGATTTTTTTTTCTATATAGTCGCCACCATTCTCTATGCAATTTTGCCAGAAATTCAATGACATATATTTGCGTTTGACGCACGTCCTTGACATGAGTTGCTTTCTTAGAATCTTACACCGTCAATATCTCCAACAGAGAGATTAAACTTTCATAAAAATGAATGCATAAGTCCAGTCATCATAAGAATGCAATTTGCAATTACATCTGAACAGCACAGAATTTCGAACGAAATCTTTTATTTAATCCATGAAGGTAGCATGTTCTCGTTCCGTCAGCCATAACTGGGTAGAAGTCCTAAAAAATCTGCACTTGTAATCTTGAGTGTCGTCCGTACTAAAGATTGAACTTTCAATCTATAGAAGAGTGTAACTTGCAACTGAATTTTACCAAGTACTATATCCAGATGATAAAGTACCTTGGATTTTCACCCAGTAATGGTTGATGGAACGAGAACGTACTACTCAAGTGGAATTAAGGAAGATTTGGTTCAAAATTTTGCTCAGGTTCCCGAGTTAAAAAGAAAGATTCCCGAGTTAAAAAGAAAGATTCACGAGTTAAAAAGGATTCCCGTGTTCGACAGAAAGATTCTCAAGTTAAAAAAAATACACCTGAAGAAGATCGGAGGTTACATCGACAGAAACATTGTAAAAATAATACTCAAGATTCGAACAATAGTCTGAAAATTCCAAATAATAGGAAATAAACATGAAGTATTAGAAAACTCAGTTAAAATGACACAAGCGTAAATATATACACTTGCCTTCAGAAAAAACCTAATAAACGAAGGGTACATTATATACGTTACATTATATACGGTACATTATATACGTTACATTATATACGGTACATTATATACGTTACACTGAGAAAAGTACTTAAATTGTTATAATTAATCTTGGTTCAGTTGTCTCGGTAGCGCAGTAGGTAGCGCGTCAGTCTCATAATCATGTCACGTAAATCGAGCGATCTGAAGGTCGTGAGTTCGATCCTCACCCGGGGCATAAATTTTGTCTTTTTCAATATTTATGGGTTTTTTTAATGTCTTTAAAGTGTAACTATTAATCAAATTTTCATCGTCCGCGCAGACGTTTTTGCACGCTGTATAACACGCAGCTGATTTCTATTTGACTCAATGATGTAAAGTCAAATAAATTCTCATTTCTCATTTCAAAGTCAAAACATAAGAAAATAGATATTTTTATTTGCATTAATGATGAGGATTCTTGCCACATGCTCCTCGTCGATATGAAAAAGGGGATATTTTCCTTGTCTCTGTTGAATTGGATGATCACTCGATTAATAATGGTAAGTGGAATCTAGAGGTTTGCGGCAATTGATGCTGATGAAATGCGCGTTGAAACTTAAATATTTATTAATTTAACTAAACTCGCCGGTGATCCGTTGGGTCATAACCATTACTTTGGTTTCGTTCAAAAATTCATGGACTCTGACGTTCTTCTAGCATAACTGAAAGTGATAAATCTCTTTACTTCACCATCACCATCACCATCATCATCATCATCAGCAGCAGCAGCAGCAGCAGCAGCAACGGCAGCAGCAATAGGGAGGTGTCGATGGATGAGTGATTAGCGATGTGAGCTGACAATTTGGGTGTGCTAAGTTCAAACTCAGTCCGTTCCACAGAAATACTTTCACTTATTACAGGGAACGTTGGAAACCCTCACGTAAATACTCGATATCCTTCTAGACAGAATTCTTCATAGAAAGATATCGGAGAAATGAATGCCAACAAAAGCATCATAAATGATACGCATCATCATCAAAATGGCGACCGAGTAAATCTTTTTTTCATTCATAAAAAAGAATGGAATTAGAGGAAATCAGTTCTGCATCTTACCATGTTTCTACATGATCTTGGTTGTCTGATTTCTTCACGCATCCTATCGCCGACGCCATTGGTATGCTGCTGTAATCCCAAGACTTGATAAGGTGGATGTTGAACAAATTTGACTTCACAATCGTGAATCGTTGCAATGGCAGCCGCTGATGGGTTGCGGAAGAAATTTCCTCTTGCGAGAATTCCTAGATTTCTTTGTTTTGATTACTTCTCCTATGCACTTCAGCTGTCCGGAATAATGTTTCCCGGTCAGTGTGTGACCCTTTTGAAGGTATTCGATCAGCATGGCACATTAGGAATACCAGAAAACAGAGGTCGTCATTTTGCCAGCTGAAGGAACGACCTTGACCTTTTTTAAGGTCGAAGGTGACTTGTGCTTTCAATGCTTTCATTGCTTTAAGCGTAGCATATATATATATATATATATATATATATATATATATATATATATATATATATATACATATATATATACATACATATATATATATACATATATATATACATATATATATACATATATATACATACATATATACATATATATACATATATATATACATATATATATACATATATATACATATATATATATACATACATATATATATACATATATATACATATATATATATATATGCATATATATATATATATATATATGTATGTATGTATGTATGTATGTATGTATTGTATGTTAAAAAATGCACACAATAACTTTCTGACTTATCCCTGAAGATAAAATATGTATTGAAAGATTAATATTTTGTGGAAATTCAAATTTATTACACAAGACAATGAGAACATTAATTTATTTGCATTCAAGTTTGGATCAAGTATTTTGTTAGAAATTGTTAGGAAGATTATTTCTAACTTGTACAATAAAAACAAAAACACTTTTGTTTAAGAACAATCATTTTTTGGATAAAGGTATTGACAAACGAAACAAAATCAATTTTTGCATTCAATCAAACATATATTGCAATTTCAAATACAACAAAGAGATACACTTAGTTTCTTGTGTGATTTTCAAAAAAAAAAAAATGGTTGTTCTAGCTGTTTTCCTTGTTTAAGAAAGTCAATTTAGTAGAGGTGAGGTGCTCTCCCCTTTTTATCTGTTAATCAAAACTAACTTCCTCCAGTATTTGAGAGTTCCTTCTCTTGAAAATTCTTTTGTGAGAGTTTATATAAAACCTCTCCGCTTCAGAAAAGTGTGAAAAAAGAA
The DNA here is from genome assembly GCF_053919585.1 of Euprymna scolopes. Classification (NCBI taxonomy): domain Eukaryota; kingdom Metazoa; phylum Mollusca; class Cephalopoda; order Sepiida; family Sepiolidae; genus Euprymna; species Euprymna scolopes. Next base: position 50,698,042 of record NC_136513.1, read on the forward strand.
ACATAAATTATAATAAACTTATGTAAATTGCCAAACATCTTGTTCAGAATATTTCCAACAATTTTCATTTATCTATCTTTCAATAAATCTGGATCAGAATTGACTTTTATGGACGTTCAAATATGGTTGACCTAATTCAAGTTGTGACAGTGTAAAAGAATTGATCAGGAGGAAATTCAGAAAGTCTCTAAATTCCGTCTGATCACCTGGGTGGATCATTCTTAGTTTTCACTACTACAAAATGGTGATCTTTCGTGCTTTCGTGCTTTTCTACAACTAAAAATTTAAAAAATTTGACAAAGTGGTGATTCTTCGTGCAGGAGAAATAATACTTAAAAAGGAGAAAGACATCATTGAAGACCCAACTTTGCACCTCCCAGGTTTTGCTACAAATAGGGACGTAAAAAAAAATATCATTCCAAAAATTACGTAAATTGACAAGTAGTTTCATTTTTAAGCTTGTCCAATGCCCCCCCCCCACTCCCCACATTTAGAATAGCTTTCTAAAATCTTGCAGGTTTGACTTATTTGGAGTTATCTTCCTTATTTCTTCAGACTTTTCAAAATGGCGTCTCAAGATCGTCGATTATAGTTTAGTCATAAGAGGACTTACGAATCCAACAAATTTTGAAAAATGTTCTAGATACATCCAGACTCAAGTCCCGAAATCCTTTTAAAAATTTTGACCCAGTTGAGACATGGAAGGAGGAATGGAGAAACAATACTTCCAAAGGAGGGAGCATCATTAAAGACCCAACTTTGCACCTCCCAGGTTTTGCTACAAATAGTAGGAAGCAGATGGTGGCTGCAAACCGGATCAGAACAAGACACTGCAGGACTGCAGTAAACAAACACAGGTGGAGACAAATAGACTCCCCAATCTGCCCAAAGTGCAAGGAAGTTCCCCGGGACACAAACCACTTGATCCTACACAGTCCAGGCCTCCGAATAGAAGGTAACTAGGGCTATGACAACAGCATATTCTTTTCATTATTTTAACTCTCGGTATATATCCGACACAGACACAATTAATCAACCAAGAACCACATCACTCTGCATAAAAACATATAAGATATCAATGGATATATACCTGAGAATCAAAACAAGATAAAGAATATGCTGTTGTCATAGCCCTAGTGATAACCTATCTATCTGAAGACAATTTCTACTCCTGCCCCCCCCCCCAAATAGCGGTATAAAGTCTAAGTCATACGATACCATGTCTACTAGTTGACTTATTTCATTTAAAACTCTTTAAAAATAAAGCATTCGTTATCAGGCATCGAATCGTTCTCGTTCACTGCGTCATAGGGTGGCGTGGATATAAACAAAAGTTAAATAAATATTGATTTCATACTTTTTCACCATGTATTTTTATGCTTTCGATGTTTGCCAAAGTTGAATGAAGCAACTTAAAATAAATATAGATTAAATACCCTTTAAACAATGTTTGGAAATCTTCCTTGTTGATTTTTTAATCAATTTCACCGATTTCTAAATTTAGTTCGATCGATATTTGATCTAAGAAAAAAATATTTTCTGTGCATCGTTATCAAACTGTAGAGAATTGTATCAAAAGGCTTTTTTTTAACTAATACATACGTTATTGTTCAGTTTTAATAAACAATAACTTATTTTTGAAAAGTTATCTATCTCTTTTATATACTAATGAATGTCAGCTTATAAAGACCCAAAGGCCACCGGAGGACACGAGTTAATTAGTTTGTCAGGCGAAAAGTGAGACAAACACTTCGAAGATTCGTAAAAAATGGTTGAAACTGGTCAGAATTTGATTATTTGACTTAACAAGAATTTATTAACATTAGGTTTGAAAACGATCATGTTGTAGTCAGCCAGGAATCAGCTTTCTATCGTTGTGTTCTACGAATGGTACTTCTTTAAAAGAAATTTTGCTCATGAAAGTGTGCGTGTGTGTGTGTGTGTGTGTGTGTGTGTGTGTGTGTGTGTGTGTGTGTGTGTACGGCACAAGCCCTAAGCCAGATTCCACCAACTCCCTCATTAGTTTTTTTTTTATAAATATATCATAATTTGGTTAATATAATATATCATTTTTATTATTTTAATAATTAATTCAACGTGTAATAATAAAAATTATGAGGTTACGAGGACTACACATATCTGCTAAATTGTCTCATAATTCGATTGATAAATCGATTAGCAACGAAAGTAATTTCCTTGAACAGAGGTTTTTCTCAGGGGCTTCCCGCCTGCAGAACACAGGAATACTAACGGATTGGATTTCTGCCATAAAACTTCCCCACAATCATTCGAACTTGATCTTGGGGATAATTTCATCACATTAATCCTACTCCAGTGACTTTTCGCCTTGAAAAGTAGTCATCATTTTTTAGTTAAAAAGTAAAATGGAAACGTTTTAACAACGGGAGGCCATAAACGCACACAACGATTGTTTTCTTAATGAGCCTTTAGTTCGCTTCGGATTTGAGTAACATTCTTTCATTTCTCCTGTTGTCATGTCACCCCCCCCCCCACTCCGAAACAATAAAAAATCAAAGATCGTTTGGGACGAAAAAAAAATAGCTTACTAATTTAAGAATCAACAACGAAAAGAAGAAAATAAATGAACGAATGTTCTCATTAAAGTCAATTAGATTAATAACACTTAATGCTTAAGTCAAGTACTTACCTCATTTAGAAGTACGCTTCGACGGGTGTCTCGGTAGCGCAGTAGGCAGCGCGTCAGTCTCATAATCACCGAACTTAAGTCGAGCGATCTGAAGGTCGTGAGTTCGATCCTCACCCGGGGCATACCTTTTTGTAAATTTTTCGATTAAACTATTGTACTTATGTAAGACGCATGTGAACATTTTTTTTATCAAGACACTCAAATCAAATCAAATTTATTACACAGCCATGACACAAGTAAATGGACACAATTATTATCTCTACATATAAAAAAGGCATTTTATCTGTGTGTGTGTGTGTGTGTGTGTGTGTGTGTGAGTGTGTCAGAGAGAGAGAGAGAGAGAGAGAGAGAGAGAGAATTCCCTAATGACTTTTATAAAATTTCACACAAATAGATTTTATGTATCTAAGAGTTTTATTATGTAGGTTTTGTGTCGGAATACCTCCGATAAGTATCGAGAATCGAAAAAATCACATTACAGAAAGAACCGTCTGATCTTGACCAAAGTTACCACTTTTATGCAGCTTAATATCACAAGTACATTTGAAAAGCTTTATCACTGCACAAGCAGAAGGGCCCGGCATATAAAATCAACATTTGGTTCTATTATAAAACAAGACTGCGTTCAAAATCTGCTTCTCTGTAGAGCACAATCGAACCATGATATTTGAATTTTGCATTTCAAACTTTAATTCAGATCACTACATAAAGTAATTTCATAAAATCAACAATAAGTTCTCTACAGTGCAGGGTAAACTGCAATGTATTGTGGAGTAAGTCACTGCGGGGAGGCCTATTTAGTTAATAATGAAGACAACGAAAAGAAGTCTCACATTAACATTTAATAAACAACTTTATTTGTAATCCTCGTTAGTAGCGTTAGTAGATGAGAGAGACGGATTAGTAGGTTGAAGTGTTCTTATGTAAAGATAGAATTAATATATTGCCGGGTTGTTGATGTTCAATTCTGTTTACATGTGTTTATAGCTAGTAGCTGTGGGTACGAAGGAAGACGGTTAAAAGAAAAGGAAAGGGAAAAGACTTCAGTGTGTTTACGTATGTAGGAGCATGCGTCCGATAGTAGAGACAGGGCAAAGGGTTAGTGTCTCGTGTGTGTGTGTGTGTGTGTGTGTGTGTGTGTGTGTGTGTGTGTGTGTGAATGTTCTTTAGCAGGATAAAGAATGTTCGTTAGGGTATAGCATATGGAAATAAATGGCAGTTAGAAAAGAGTCCTTGTTAGTTTGTAGTACTCACGTTCGGCCAGGGACCAAATCCCCCCGGCGATGTGTGCTCTGGGTAGAGCAGCGATAAAGAGAGGAAGAGGGTTTCAGATTTCGCCTTTTATGTACTCAGTCACGTGATTGAGAGCTGGCTTGTGATTGGGCAAGCCAGGAGGATATGGATTTTAAATCTGGAATCGTGAGAACTAGTTTCTGCCTGTTTGTAACGAGTGTCGGCTGCCACACCTCTAAAGTTTCCTCTCCCTGGTTTCCAACTAAAGCAAGTAATCAATTTGATTGAAAAATAATCGATTTCACTAATTTCGATAACAATAAAAGTATATGCAGAACATTTGTTGATTCTCATTCAATTTCTGGGCAACGTCGGGTCACCCTACTAGCCATTAATAATGAAGACTTTTTTCCGATGTTCTTAGTCGACTAACAAGAGGCGATAGATTTTTCTACTTTGCTTAACAGTGGAAAGTAGAATCCAGAGATTTGTGGCGATTCATTTTACTGAAACGGCACTCATGCGAAGCAAGTTGAACCGGCTTCCACTGGAGAAGGAAGTTTCATAGGAATGTTAAATTTGTAAACGATTCCCAATCCCTGTCAAGAGAAATGACGGCGTTAAGATTTTGTCAGTTCTTGCAGGGATGTGTCGACGTCGTCCTACATACAGTGCCTGGTATTTCCAAATTGTCACTCATCTCGTACTGATCAGGTTCAACGTTGCTTAACTTCGGTGGTTGATACTGATTACAATCAAATTCAAACAGAAACTATTTTTTGTCATGTTTTTGTTCATATCGAAGAGAACTTGAATGCCTACTAGACAATGTCCGTACGTGTTTAGCGTCTCTCTGTACAAGGCTTTACCAGGACAATCTGGCACGAGGATATTTTTTCCTAACAAATAAATCCTGACTAAATATTCAAAATCACATAATATTCGTGGCTCAAATAAGATCCCCTCAATATGATTAATCCACACTGGCTTTTACGCGGAATGGTGCACCTTTTCCAAACGGTGTTACCTTAAGTAGCAACTCGAAGCTAGATATTCAACCAGACAAAATGAATTCTTGTTCTGGAATCAAGTAATACCAAGAGACCACAAGAAATATATACTATATAACATATTAATAACGGTCAATTGGGGAGAAGAAAATTGTGGTCTCAACTTCTTTACTAGTTTGATGTTGGAAATTTAATAGGAAAACTTTGATAGAATATTCAAATATCTATGCGTCTCATGTAGAGATCAAGCATTAGCTTCAGGAAGGGGGTCCCTTGATTTCTGAGAACTTTGATTGAATCGAAATGAAACAAACATATATTTAAAATTTTGATATCTTTTAAATAATTTTTTGTAATGTCTTTTGCAATTTTTTATAATTAAAAAAATTTTTTTGTAATGTTTTTCTTTTGTTACAATTTTTTGTAATTTTTTTGTAATTTATTTGTATTTTTTTTAGTTCTTTATTTTTACTTCTCTTCACCCCCAAACAAGGTATATTGTCAATTGGAACTTAAGAGACTACTATTTGAGATCGTGTCTAACATTAGAATGTGGACAATTGAGCGATAATATGTTTATTCACATTACATTTAAACCCATGCATGTCAGTACAATCAGGGAAGCTAAAAACAGGGAGAGAGTTTCAAAATCTATCAAGAAATTATTAGAGTAGACTGCCTTTCACCATCTAGAAACCTCGACAGTGAATGGATTGAAACCGTTGGGTTATTCTGGAGTACTTACGTCAAGGAGTACAAGTGCTATGAGTTCATCTGAGCACATTCCTTTAAAGCACTTTTTGATATTTTATTTTAAAATTAATTTTGTTTAAAATTAAAATTTTCCTCGTGTTTTTTATTCTTTGCTAGCGAGGGGTACCCGGCGTTGCCCGGGTATTTGTAGGTGTGTGTTTGGGGGGGGGGAGCGGTAAATCAGAACAAAAAGAAAATTTAACGATAGCGATTAAAAAAAATATTAGGGGTTGGTGGAATGTGGGCTCGAACCAGGAACCTTGAGGTATATAGACTGAGCCTGAACACCTGCACTACGGCGACAACATTAATGTCATAGCGATTAAAGTGAGTCAAGTCAATGAGGTTTGATTGACAGTTGGTCGCTTAATGAGGTCATCGCGGGAGGCTTACGATGACGGGGCAGTTTTTGGCGTTTGTTTACTTTGTTTCACTGCGGGATCGTCTTTTTCATTTACTGCGGGGCAGTTTGGGCTTCCCCAAGATGATGGTACAAGCTCCCCATTGAATGAGGATTGTCCAAATTGAATAGCAATTGTCTGATATAAAGAAAAAACTGCATTGATCAAAGCTGATTGCTTTTGGATGCTGGGAACGATGCAACAACCTTCGTATTAGTTTCGCTTTTATTATACGAAAAAGGCGAATCTACACGCGCCGATCGAAAAATGTTGAATATTTAGCTTTTGAAAGTCGGGCAAATTAAATACACACGCGACCCCCGTTCGTAACTCGTAGATATTATGATTTCGACGTGATATAAAAAGTTTTTAAAATGAGCGACAGCCTCGAGAAGCCGCCGAAAAAATCCCTTTGCGGACTGTTATGGCTTGCAATAAGCCACAAAGAAAACAGAAGAACGGAATAGAGTTTAAACAATATATTAATGGAACAACAACGTAAAAAGGTTACAACTGAAAAGAGTAGTAAACGTCACCGAGCAGGCGAGGGTCGCTCTGGTGTTTAATCCACACCTGGGATCAAAAGGTCTATGGTTTATATAATGGATAGAACAGTCCATTTGGAGGGTGATTCCCCCACAACACGGACATATACAAAAAGCGAACATGCATACATAGACACATTTTCACTTATATATATATATATATATATATATATATATATATATATATAGAGAGAGAGAGAGAGAGAGAGAGAGAGAGAGAGAGAGAGAGAGAGAGAGATTATTTGTCTTCCCCATACCATGTGCTCCCTTATCCTACTGCACTGTGCAGATATTAAAATAAACAAAATTATCTTCATTCTACAACGATGATAGGGAAATTTGTCTTCAATATTTTTTTTCAGTGGAAGAGACAGGAAAAGTTTTTATAAGTAGATTTTTTTGTCCTCATGCGAAACTCAGAAATAACTATTATGGAATCCAGGCGTGAGATTATCCGTCTTGGAGAAATGGGCCCACAGATCTGGATAAATCATCCATCTAGGAGAAGTAAAATCCTGATATAAAACCTGACTTCAAACGTTGGAGGAAAGAAAGGCTTTCTTATCCTCGTTGATAAACTCCTTATAGAAGACTCAAACAAAAATATCCGGTTTGCGAACGTAAAATTTCTCAAAATGAAGATCAGTTCTGCTTATCGTCTCACTTTCTTTGTCTATAAGCCAGGCGCCGAATTACCTTCAACAGAGATATTTCGCGGATACTCAGTGCTTGGATTTGCTTTCTAACTAGAAAAATGAACAACGTCCCATCCATCTCCACTTCTCTGGTTAACTTGGGGACAATTTCTTTCCTCTTAGCATCACGCGAATAAACTGGGTTGCTCTGTGTGTATTCATTTCTTTTTTTTTTTTTGCGGACTGTTATCCTCATCTTCATAGTTATTGTTTCGCCACGTTTATGCTAAATCATCCTCTGGCCTTCCGAAAGATCGATGTCTCGCTCGGATAATATGTGAGAATTAGAAAAAAACAGTTGATTATTTCATATAGAAATACACGTATAAAACAAAGGAGGGTCGGAAAGATCATTCCTTTTCAAACGACTTCGAAAACTACGCATGCACATCAGGAAGTCTTTTTTGAATTGGTTTAAATAAACAAAAAAACGCAATGCTGCTGACAGCGTCGTGTGATAGTGGATAACGAGGTTGCGTCGTTAGCTTCAGTTTTCACGTTCGAGTACACGTAATAGTTTATTTATTTCTTAAGTTTTAACATTTAAACAGTTGCCATAACATGTTTCTTATTTTGAGGCTTACATAATGTGATTTTTTTTCCTTTTAAAACCAATTCTTCTTTTTTCAAACTGAATTACCTTCACCTTTTTAGACTGAGTTCGCTTAAACTAGTTTTCACGTACTTCTTTTTCTTGCCGATTACATTATCGTGTTTTTTTTCACACCTCTCTCCACCCGGGTTGCTTACTGCGTCTAATTTTTTTCTGGAGGTTACTCAATATCCTTAATACACCACCTCGCTTCATCCGGGCAACACCGGATATCCCTGCTAGTCTAATATATAAAAGGCAAAATGTGTTTGTGTTTGTCTGTGTTTGTTTGTATGTCTGCCAAAAACTTTCGACACATGCAACGAACACTGACAAAATTGGTATTGTTAGAAAGATCGATTTATCGGACAACAAATATCCAAAAATTGGCCAAAAATATTAATCCTTTGACCGTCAAATGTATTTTGCAAGGAAGAGGTCAATTTTTGCGTCGAATTTTGTGCAAATCATTCACGCCTAGTGATCTCAACGTACGTTTGAAACACGTTATTTCGAAAGACCGTGGCGTCATAAGTGCGCTGTAGGCGAGACAGCTAACGCATTTGCTTTTTTTTACCCCCTTTTCCTCTTTCGCATTACAGATTCGAGCCTGGCTACTGCGGCTAAATTTTTTTTTTTTTTTTTTTTTTTTTGCTGTCCCACGGGCTCTTGATGCTATTTCAATTAAAACAAAAAATTTTCATGTGGATTGCTCCATAGCTTTACTATACCACCTCTCTACACCCATGCTAGTAAAATAATAAATAATTATGCGCTCTTGTTCTTCAGGTTACGGATACAGGCTTTTTTTTTTGACTAGTAGTACAAAATCACTAACTCTTAGTGGTTGCTGGTCTTTCTCTAATCTATCGAAATCTTCATGCTAGATGGTCGACTGAGCTTTACTCTATGATTCCCCCATGTAAAATATTCACAACCTCATTTTGCTACAAATATTATAAATTATTTTCCGTTCTTCCTCTGCGAGCCTAAAACTATACAGACCTTCTATGAATAATGTTTCTTTCAAAGAACTACTCGTCTATAGAACAATATCAAGAGGCTACTTGTCAACTAACTACAACATGGTCATTTTTAAATTCAATGTTAACAAATTCTTATTGAGCCGTCCTCTTAAAGAATCAAATTCTTTCTTGTTTAACCATTGTTACCAATCCTACCGATGTTTTCTCACTGTTCACCTGACAAGCGCGTTAACTCTTATCCTCAAGTTGCTTTTGGGCTTTGATAAGCGGTGACGCATTAGTATATAAAAATTGAATAAGAGAGGGTAAAACATTATATAGATAACTGAAAAGAGATTGATGACCTTTTAAATCAATTATAAATTATGGCTAATTAAAACGTTGTGTTTTTCACAATCCCAGAACTAAGCCACATTTTAGCATGTATTGTGTGTTATTAAAGTATATAAAGAAAATGTCTTAGGAAAAGAATCGTCTACGATGTCACCTTGAGTATAAAAGATATTTACTTGTTTTGGATTATTTGGATTATTGTTTTTATCTTGAGTGTCATTTTCACAACGTTTCGGCCGATGTAACCTCCGCCGGGTGCATCTTGTCATACTCAAGAATTTTTCAGTCGAAATCAGGAATCTTTATTTAAAAACTGTGGTTTAGTGGATAAAATTTAGTTCTAAGTAATATTATTTTGGATGTTGAAGGTTCAATCTTCAATGACACGGAACGAGAATATGCTACCTCCGTAAATAGAAATCAAAGGTTCCGTTCGAAATTCCATATAAAACTGGAATAAATGCATAGGAGATACTGCAAAATCTGCTGCAGAGAATGTAGTCTCCCTTCTATCGGGCTAGAAAACTGGCAGTATCCTCTCTATATATCTATAAAAGTGAAACTGTATATGAGGACACTTCTCAACCTATGTACTCAACGAATTTTTAATCTACAGATTTAAAATTTGGTATATAAGCTATTCAGGTATGTGGAAAATTTTTTAATCGATCTTTATCCATAAAAAAAAGGGCTGCTTAGGGGTCAAAATTAAAGAAATTGTTACGTGGGGCTGATCGGATTTTTATCTGTTTGTCAACTGTTTCACGAATGCGCATGCGTGGCCATGAAACATGAGAACTTCTTTATATTAAGAATAAGTAGGTTTGAAAACACTGTTTAAAGATCACGTCAATTTGTTCTAATGGTTACGGTACTTGACTCACTGTCTTTAGGTTTTGGTTTCGATCTCGAGTATATTTTTTACTAGCAGGAAGTGAAATCTTTCGAAAAAAAGATATAAAACTCGCATGCACATGTTTCAATTTTTGCCGATTTGTTTACTTCATCTTTTTGATGTAATTTAACGTTACGTTTAATACCGAGCAACGCCGGGTACATCTGCTAGTATCTCTATAAAACCACCATTCACTCATACATTGAGTATTGTTGTTATATCTGGGTTCGACAACAAACATTAATTTCTCCCTCTAAGTTCAAAAAAGAGTATCTAACCTAATAGGTTTCGCACTGTAATGCTAACAAATATTTTGTTTCAAAAGCTCCCCTAGGTGTTCCCTATAAATCTCGCTCTATCATAGTAGCCCTTACGTCTAAGTGTTCAAGTGTTCAAGTGCCTTGTTTTAGTGTAAATGAAAAAGTTACCAGGTTTCTTTTTCGTCGATCAATGAAAAAAAAAAACAACAACAAAAAATAAAAAAACGAAAAATAAATTAGATTAGTTATACAAAGACTGTAAATGTAATTAAAGAATTTAGATTAATTACGGTCCGGGCATTTCAGTAGCGAATGGTTAATTCGATCGAAATGTTGTGAAAATCACACTCAAGATGAGAACAGTAGTCGTAAGAATCCAAATAATTCGAATAATCAATACACATCTCAAAAATTTATGATTAGAAAATAACTGATTTAACTTCATTCGTTTATTAATCAAAGACAAAAAAAATGTCTGCGCAAACCTCAATTAAGCTACTAACATTTCAGACATAAGTTAAAGTACTTATAGCATTTATATTGAATGTTGTTTAGTTGTCTCGGTAGCGCAGTAGGCAGCGCGTCAGTCTCATAATCAAATTACGACGGTCGAGGAATCTGAAGGTCGTGAGTTCGATCCTCACCCGGGGCATTCATTTTTGTAAATCTTTGCAATATTTTAGCTCATATCTATATATATTTCGCTTAGATTGTCTGTCTGTTCTACCGTTTCTCAGAAACTACTGGACTAACAAGTTTAGTCAGTACAATACCACAATTTACTCTAGAAGTTTTCTCGAAACTACTAGATGGATCGGGCTGAAATTTTGTATAAACCTTTGTTATGATAAGGTGCAGCGAATTAAGTATTATGATATCCGGTCGATGTACAGTTAGGAATTAATAGGCATTAGTCACCGTAATATGACATTTACTCTAGAAGTGTTTTCGGAAACTACTGGATCGATCTCGTTGAAATTTTGTTATGAAATTTTGTTATGAAATTTTATTATGATAAGGTGTATCAAACTAAATGTAAGGGTATCCGTTCGAAGCACGATTATAAAATAATAGGGATTAGTCATTACAATCCAACTTTTACTCTTACTTTATCTTACAAAACTACTGGACCGATCTGACTATGATTTGTTATAAGGTGCAGCGAACTAAGTATTATGGTGTCCATTCGATGCACAGTTAGGAATTAATAGGGATTTGTATTTGATGCTAAAATAAGCACAAGTTTAACTATATTTAATTATCAATTTATCGTAAACCACTCATTCTAAGTAAACGGGTTATAACTTTTTCCGTTTTTTGTTAATGTAATTCCTGTGGAATTTTAACTTCAGATGTAAAATAACTTTTTTTTTCAGTTTCATACGCGTTTGTACTTTGTATAATGCGCAGTGGAATTCTATTTTATTCATCGAAGCAGTCGTCAAATAAATGACGGCTTCTTTTAGTACACACACCCGACACAAACAAACGATCTAATCAATAACAAAGATGCGTGTCAAATCCCTCTGATCGAGATGGAAGAAGTGATATATATATTTTTTCCTTCTCTGCAGAATTGGATAATCACGTGATCAACAATGGTAATGTGTGTTACAGAGCGCGTGTGAAAAAATCAGCAGCGGCTGAAGAATATCTGACTAACGAAAATATTAGCAGCAGCAGCAGCCGTTTTAGCACACAAGTGTGCACGTGCTGCCGTCACGGGAAGAAGAAAGAAAAAGAACAACACGTGTTTGAGCAAAGAAAAAGCAAAGTTGGTGCGGGGAAGATGGACGTATGAAATCGAGGGCGAGAAAACGCTAGCAATCCCCGGCGCCAGGTAGCAGGGAAAGAGACTTTTAAAAAGCACCAAGATGCTATTCTTAAGTTAATATTGAGAAAATTAGCAGCAACTGTAGGATAGCTGGCTAGCGAAAATATTAGCAGCAGCAGCCATTAAAGAACGTATGCAGATTGGCAAGTGTGCACGCGCTGACTTCACGGGAAGAAGAAGGAGAAAAATAAAAGGAAAAAAGGTTCGAGGATGAGAAGCAAAGTGCGATCGTGAAAGATGGACGTGTGAAGTTCAGGGCGAGAAACCGCTGGCTATGACCGGCGTCAGGTGGCAGGGGAAGAGACTTTTAAAAAGCACATGTAATATGACAGAACGTTGTAAAACACATGGGTGTGCGAAAAGATTTTTGGAAGATAATGAAATGCGTTGTTTGTTGGAAGAACAACGAATAAATGCATTTAATTTGCACTTTAAAAAAATGCCAAGTCGGATTTTTATTTATTTCTTTTTTATTTCTGTTCCTTTGCGACGAAGTACAAGACAACGTGCGGGTCCGAGTGGTTGGAATGTAAGATCACGGTTCGAGTGTAACGACCTCGTTACAAGTGGAATCCTGAAATTTTCGGTGATTCATGCTGACGAAATGCAGATTCAAAAGGTTTATTAAATTATACTAAATATATCGGTGAGTCGTCCAGTCACGATTACAACTGCTGCTAAATAAAAACAACAAAATGATAAAAAGAAATTGGCGAATTTCTTCACGAAATTAAATTCGATTAATAACACTCAAGTCTTAAAGGGAAAGAACGTAAAACATTTAGATACGAACGATCTCGTATGTCTCGCTAGGTTCTTCTATAATATAAATCTCACCTGTCTGTCTGTCTGTCTGTCTGTCTGTCTGTCTGTCTGTCTGTATGTATGTATGTATGTATGTCTGCCTAAAACTTTCGACAAAGGCGACGAATTTTCACGAGATTGGTATCGTTTTGAAGCCAACCCTTCGGACGAGAAATATCGAAAAATTGGTCCAAAACATCAATCCCTTCACCCTCTACTGGGCACTTTTCTACAGGAAGAGGTTGCTTTTTTTTTTCGCCGATATTTTCGAAAGTCATCCGTTTTTTTCAATTTTCTAGCCTTAATTTAAACCTACGTCAATTCCGGTTTGGCGATGGACGCAACAGCAAAGACGTCACGTTTTTTCCCCACGTTCTTTTTCTCCTTCGGGGTACGGGTTCAAGCCTGCCTGCCTACTACCACTTTTTAAAAAAATTTTGCTCAACACACATCTCCAAACACCCGGGAAACGCCGAGCACCCAAGCTAGTACTAAAATAAAGTTCTTTCGTCTTCTATCTTCTATATTTATATTTTTAAAAATAAATTTAAACAATTGTGTAAACTTCCGATTAAGAATAAACCTCTCCAATTGCGTATTGTATTCTGCATAAATTCGTTCATTGAGGCAGCCAAGTGAAATAAATGAAGGTATTATTACGTAGTCGTGACACAAATAAATAGACACGCATAAACATATTACATAGAAAAATGCGAGCATGAAAAGTAATATGGTTAAGATTAAGTTTAGAAAAGTAAAAGGGCCAGTTGTTAAAACTGGAAAAGAAAAAGACAAGATATTCTAGTAAAAAATATATTGAATTTATAATTAAAATATTGCAGCATTTAGATTCTTTTAAAAATTCAATTTAACATTATATAATCAATTTTTAGTTAAGACTGCAATATTTTAATTTATAAATTTATTATATTTTTTACTAAAATATCTTGTCTTTTTTCCAGTTTTAACAACTAGTCCTTTTATTTTCCATGTTTAAATCTTAACCATATTACTTTTCATGCTCGCATTTTTCTATGTAATCCATGATTTTTCTAGGCTTTGCTTTGAAATAATATTTTCTCTCTCTGTTTCACTTGTTACCTGTGAATTATTAGCGATAGCGACAAATCAGGACAACGGTGAATCATTAGGGACAGTTTTTTATATACATTGTTACGTCATCATCTCCATCATTCCCAGCCGATTTGGGGTAGCGTAACAGATTTCGTTGTTATGATAACCAACAGCTAATCAAAAATTAAAAAAAAAAAAAACAACGTCTCTCTGTTCCTTACAGATTTTGAGAATTTTGAACACACAAATTTTATTATGTTTTGTTTTACCGAACGAAAATTGAAAAATTTTATTTCAAAATATAGCTGAGAAGGTGACCCGTTATCTGTAAAAATTGTTTGAAATTTGGTCGCAAAATGAGTGAACGGAGAAGCATTAAAGCAATTCTAACTGAGTAAAACTAACACTTAAGTGCTTCAATGATACATTCAATGATTAGAACAACGAACTAATTAGATCTAATCCCACTTCCGGTTCCGTTTTTAATATATTTTCATTTTTTAAGCCGGCGCTTCTACATTATCAGAACGAAATTTTGTAGTCGATAAATGGTTTTCAGATTTAAAAAGAAAACAATAGTTTCTACTGATTTTTATTTTGTCAATACTAATAAATTACAATGTTAGCTTTGTAATTATGAAGTCGAAATTACCTGAATATTACTGAATTAGTAAAAAACGAACAACTTTAATCGTGTTAGCAAATGAAAATTTGCGGCCATTTTGTTTAAATCGAAACGGAAAATTACCTCCATTTTGAACACTCATGTGTCTTACATAAGCAAATACGATCATTTTTTTTTCAAATTCTATTTTCTATAATAAATAATTTTCTACCTTATCGATTTTCGTAATTTTTGGATGTAATAATCTTAAAATACAAGGAATCCGTATATACCATTGTTTTCATGTTAAATTCAGTTTTACGATTTTCGAAATTTCGTCCCAATAGTGTAGAAGCGCCATTAATCCGTATTAAATAAAAGTAAAAATGCATTTTAAATGTAAATAAAGTCAATTAAAATCACCGATTACATTGACATTTTATTCATTGAAAAAAAATCGTTTTAATAATTAAATAGAATACGCCGGGTGAGATGCAAATTCTGTCTGTTTTTTTTTTTTTGTTTTTTTTTTACAATGTTGCCCATCCGTACTTATCAAAATGAATTGTTAGTAGAAATAATCCTATTCTTAAAATCATTATTTCTTCTTTTTTTTTTTCAATTTTATTTTTGTTTCCAAGATTTAAAAAAAAATTCATTCTTTGAAAACATTTAAACTGATTGTCTTAAATTACGTTTGAATTTGAAGTTTTATTTTAAAATAAAAAATACATAGGTGTTTGAATTGACCCTTGAAAATGAAATCAGCTATCAAAAATTGTAAATTAATACAAAATAAGCCGACTTCACAAATTGATAAAAGTTCATTATTGGATTTTAATTATAAGGTGAAGCTCGAAGATTCAAACTCGAGATAGATAACGCCAAAAACACCCCCGCATTAATATGGGAGGGGAGACTATCTTCAAACATGTTGTTTTTATACAGTATTTTTTTTATTGTACATTCAACAATATAAAACACCGTATAAAAACAACACTAGCGAATAAATACTGGGAACTCAAAGAGAGCGGACATTCGCCGGTAGTCGAATGGAAAATAATAAGACAAGCTACCACGTGTAGGCACCTAGACGACCCATGTAGATTATGCCTTCATGAAAAATTTGCTATCCTGTACTTTAAAGAACCCCAACATCTATTAAACTGTAGAAGAGAAATAGCAAATAACTGTGTTCATAAAATAAAATTTACTCTAGGATAGCGATACAAAATAGTTTTAAAACTAACAAAAACAATAGAAAATAAACAAATAAATAAATTAAATAAACATGAATATACATAAACGATCACACATATATGTATGTATATATATGTATATATATGTGCATATATGTATGTACACATATATATATATTTATAGATAAACTAGCAATAAAAAAACACTAACCTAGCTTTAAAACAGATCTTTGTCCGATAAAATGCATGCCCATTGGCTGATAGGAAGGGGCGCGGTGGATACTAGAAAACTGATTGGCTAACTAAAATCTCAATAGAAGAGGAGCATATAAAAACGATAAATAACCACAGAATTCGCGCATAAGCCTGAGGAGTCCTAGAGTGGATGAAACACCGAATATTCAGTGTAGCTTAATCGCCATATATATTTTATAAATTACTAACTAGCTCTACCTACGTATTGAGCACTTTTGAAGTAAATACTTAAAGTTTACGCATAAATCTATACTTTCGTATATTAATTTTATGTGAGTAAATTAAGTAGTTATATATATATATGTATGTATATATGTATATACATATATGTATATATATATATGTATATATATGTATATATATATACATATATATATATATATTAAAATATAAAGCTGAACGTCTCTGTGTGTGTATGTATGTGTGTGTGTGTGGTCACGAATAGGCTCCTATATGGTTGACTATTATAGAAAACTGATCACATATAATGATAAAAAATGTATCGAGACACAGGAATGGGTATGTTTGATCTGGCAGAACGGTGGTTCATTAAAATTGTGGGGTCTGCGTTCGCGCCTGGTCCACAAAGTATGGAAATAAAAAATTTAAAAATTAACAAAAAAACGGTTACAAGGGTTTTTGATATAGATGTACATAATAATATTTTGATAAGTATGTTTTAACTTAAATAGGGATGGTATAATAAAATTGTGGCGTCTGCGTTCGCGCCTGGCCTCCATAGAATGGAAATAGGCACAAACTTTAATAAAGACTTTTAATATCTATCTGCGTAAGTATACTTTGATAATTATGTTTCAGTTTGAAGAAAAATGGTATAATTAAATTATGGGGTGTTCGTTCGCACCTGACCTCCAGAATGGAAATATGTCACAAAGTTTAACAAGGTTTTTTAATATAGATCGCCAGAATATTGTGATAAGTGTTTCAGTGTGAACAGGTATAGTATAATAAATTATGGGGTTTATCTATTTTATTTTGATACCCTCAAATTTGAAGTTATCTCTTTATAACCCTTCCTTTTCTTAACCTATCATACTTTCATAAATCAGAGTCCATTTTCTGTAGGCTGCTTTTGAACCCAGTCAACGACGGGTACTTTTGTTTGTTTGTTTGTGTTTGTGTGTGTGATTGTGTGTGTGTGTGTGTGTGTGTGTGTGTGTGTGTGTGTGTGTGTGTGTGTGAAGACTATAATATAAAGGTTGTTGTAGAAAATTACTTGAACAGCATTCAGTAATGTAACACAAGTTAATTACGAAAAATTTTCAAGACAACAATTTCCAATCATCGCTTTTTCTGTTAGATGTAAAACTATTTAAACAATTTTCAACCAAAACGTGTTTAGTTGTCTCGGTAGCGCAGTAGGCAGCGCGTCAGTCTCATAATCATGTACCGAACGGCGAGCAATCTGAAGGTCGTGAGTTCGATCCTCACCCGGGGCATTCAATTTTTTAAATAGATTGTGTTAATTTAAAATGTTTAACTATAAATTGGGCATTATTAAATCACATTTTTTATTGTTAATTTTCGTATACCAGAATGGAAAACTTATAAAGATTGATTCGAATCTCCTTCGTCAAATATAGACCCGCTTTCCCTCAAGTTCGCTTTTGCGTTATTTCTTCCCTCAAGAGCATACTTACTGTTTTATTCTAGTCATTGAACACAGCTTCCTGAAAATTCTTCGAACAATTCGAAAAGAAGAAAATGAATCTTGTGTTTGTTTTCGACTCCTTCCTAATTATCGTTTCCATTCCCTCGCATTACATGAATAATTTTTCTGACAAATAGAAAAAATTGCTGTTTTGGGGGTCGGAATTTATCCATCTAACATTTATTGTTGGTAATTAATAAAAGGTTTTGTGTTCACAGACAAGGATATATATATATATATATATATATATATATATATATATATATATATATATATATATATATGGAGAGAGAGAGAGAGAGAGAGGGAGAGAGAGAGAGAGAGAGCGAGATGAAACATAGAGTCATTTCGACATTAGTTACGGGCAGTTCAAGAAAAGACACAAAGTCATTGGAAACCTTGTAAAATTACTATAAAAGAAATTTTCAGTGCCATCAATGTCCAAAAAAAAAGACTCATGTTTAAGTGAGCCCAGGACATTATTTGCAACGAAATTAAGATGAAACAGATTCATTGAGACAACGTGAAAAGAAGGGAGTGCCAAAGGTATTGACAATCGTGCATTTTATATTCAGGTGTGTTTACAATGCTGATATACTCATCTGAAGATTATAATGGAACGGTTACAAAAGAAAGACTGTTGGACAATAATGTCTAAATCATGGTGGACAAGTCAGTAATAAATTATGTTTAGTTTTACTAAATATGATAGAATTATAGAAACGATTGTGAATTTTATTAATGGTTCCATGCGTTGCATAATTTTTTGGTCAAGCTTATTCAAGGGATCAATCTATATTTTCGAACAGCATTAGCATGTAATTGAACATAATCGATTCTAAACGATTTAGATTTAACATCTCAGATTCCATAGTCTGCAACGCTATCCATTATGTCAATTAATACCCCCCTCTCTTTCTCTCTCTAACTGAAGGCTATAATTCTGAACAGTATTATGATGTAATTGACCAGAAAATATTCGATATGATTTGAATTTAACATATGAGATTCCATAGTCTGCAGCGTTATCCATTATGTCAATTAATACCCCTCTTTCTTGTTTATTATTCAGTAAGTGACATTCATTTTGGTAAATTTATTGGGGGAGGTATGAGATGAAATGACCTAATAGGATGATAGAGTAATTGACCAGAAACAATCCTTTTTTTTTACACAGTGATCACCACTTATCAAGGCCCGGAAGCCACTCAGGGATAAGGGTTATTGCAAGTCCTATAGATCCTATATGATTTGAATTTATTAGTTTAGATTCCATAGTCTGAACGCTATCCATTATGTCAATTAATACTCTCTCTCTCTTTCTCTCTCTCTCTTTCTCTCTCTCTCCATATATATATATATATATATATATATATATATATATATATATATACATACCTTTATATTATAATATATATATATATATATATATATATATATATATATATATATAAACAACCTTTATATTATAATATATATATATATATATATATATATATATTATAATATAAAGGTTGTTGGAGAAAATTACTTAAACAGTTTTTCGTCTTATTCAACAATTGAAGACGAAAGTTTTCAAGACGATAATTTCCAATCGTTGCTTTTTCATTACATGTACTCGTAAAACTATTCAAACGATTTACAAGATACATCATTCACTTTGTCTCGGTAGCGCAGTAGGCAGCGCGTCAGTCTCATAATCATGAAACGGAAGTCGAGTAATCTGAAGGTCGTGAGTTCGATCCTCACCCGGGGCATCTTTTCTTTTTTTTTTTTGTCTATGGCAAAAACGTTAAGTATTTTTAAATAGATTTTTTCCTTGTTTTGAATGTTTAACTTTACATTTGACATTATCAAATTTAACTTTCTATTGTTAATTTTGCCAGGATTGGAAACTTATAAAGATTGATTCGAATCTCCTGTGTCAAATGTAGCATCTCCCCTTGCTTTATGAAATAGTTTTCCTGCTTTTGTGTGATTAATGGGAGAGCACACTGCCCATTTTAATCGAATCGTTGAATACAATTAATTGAACAAAAGTTTCATGAAGTGTTTTTGTGTGATGAAATATCCACTTATCAAATTTGGAAAGAACTTTGATCGAAATCTTCAAAATTAAAATCGAATGTCAAAGTCATATAAGATGCAGGAATTCATTGGCTACGATATGGGCCATATAGTGAGTTTCTACGGCGAACAGAATCTAACACATCACTAAAATTTGTGATTTTCTTCTTTTCGTTACTTGATCTTGGCTTTTGCACCAGTTATTCCAAAATTTAATCAGTTCTAAGTTTGACCCTGACTGACATTACAACCAAATTTGGACAATTGGTCATTGCTAGACTACACAGCAAACATTATAAAAAATTTGGCCGAAAACACAATCATCTTTGCTGCAAAAATCCAATCTAATGTTTTATGATTAGTGTCCTCGTTCCTCATGATGCCTTAATTAGCCATAAAAAATAATAAAAACATTGTTCGGTGTGAAGGATGAAATTCCTCTGGTTTAATAATGGAAGATGGAAGAAATTAATTAATAAACATCCAGAAAGTATTAATTGAAATCGTCAAGTTTTAGACACACGAAAAAGTATTTAATTAATTTACAAGCCTGGTCGCGCAGTTGTCTCGGTAGCGTTGTAGGCAACGCGT
Source organism: Euprymna scolopes (assembly GCF_053919585.1). Lineage (NCBI taxonomy): Eukaryota > Metazoa > Mollusca > Cephalopoda > Sepiida > Sepiolidae > Euprymna > Euprymna scolopes. The sequence continues at coordinate 50,718,513 of NC_136513.1, forward strand.
CAGTCTCATAATAATGTAACCCATCCTGAGCTATCTGAAGGGCGTGAGTTCGGTCCTAACCCTGGGTATTTATTTTATAAATTATAAAAACAGTTTTGATAACTTCTGAACATTCAAGGTTAGATTTGACATTGTTAAACATGTTGACGATTTATTATATGTAGCAATTTATTATATGTAGCAATTTATTATATGTACCAATTTATTATATGTAGCAATTTATTATATGTACCAATTTATTATATGTATCAATTTAATATATGTAGCAATTTATTATATGTAGCAATTTATTATATGTACCAATTTATTATATGTACCAATTTATTATATGTAGCAATTTATTATATGTACCAATTTATTATATGCAGCATGTATTATATGTACCAATTTATTGTATGTACTAATTTATTATATGTAACAATTTTATAATATGTAGCAATTTATTATATGTATCAATTTATTATATGTAGCCATTTATTATATGCAGCAATTTATTATGTGTAGCAATTTATTATATGTACCAATTTATTATATGTAGCAATTTAATATATGTAGCAATTTATTATATGTAACAATTTATTATATGTAGCTATTTATTATATGTAGCAATTTATAATATGTAGCAATTTATTATATGTAGCAATTTGTTATATGTACCAATTTATTATATGCAGCAATGTATTATATGTAGCAATTTATTGTATGTACTAATTTATTATATGTAACAATTTTAAAATATGTATCAATTTATTATATGTATCAATTTATTATATGTATCAATTTATTATATGTATCAATTTATTATATGTATCAATTTATTATATGTATCAATTTATTATATGTAGCAATTTATTATATGCAGCAATTTATTATATGTACCAATTTATTATAGGTACCAATTTGTTATATGTACAAATTTATAATATGCAGCAATTTATTATATGTACCAAATTATTACATGTACCAATTTATTATATGCAGCAATTTATTATATGTAGCAATTTATTATATGTAGCAATTAATTATATGCAGCAATTTATTATATGTAGCAATTTATTATATGTACCAATTTATTATATGTAGCAATTTATTATATGCTGCAATTTATTATATGCAGCAATTTATTATATGTATCAATTTATTATATGCAGCAATTTATTACTTATAACAATTTATCATATGTAGCAATTTATTATATGTAGCAATTTATTATATGCTGCAATTTATTATATGTAGCAATTTATTATATGTAGCAATTTGTTATATGTAGCAATTTATTTTATGCAGCAATTTATTATATGCAGCAATTTCTTATATGTAGCAATTTATTATATGCAGCAATTGATTATATGCAGCAATTTATTATATGCAGCAATTTATTATATGTAGCAATTTATTATATGCAGCAATTTATTATATGCAGCAATTTATTATATGTAGCAATTTGTTATATGTAGAAATTTGTTATATGCAGCAATTTATTATATGTAGCAATTCATTATATGTAGCAATTTGTTATATGCAGCAATTTATTATATGTAGCAATTTGTTCTATGTAGCAATTTATTATATGCAGCAATGTATTATATGCAGCAATTTATTATATGCAGCAATGTATTATATGCAGCAATTTATTATATGCAGCAATTTATTATATGCAGCAATTTATTATATGCAGCAACTTATTATATGCAGCAATTTATTATATGTACAAATTTATTATATGCAGCAACTTATTATATGCAGCAATTTATTATATGTACAAATTTATTATATGCAGCAATTTATTATATGCAGCAATTTATTATATGTACAAATTTATTATATGCAGCAATTTATTATATGTAGCAATTTATTATAGGCAACAATTTATTATATGTAGCAATTTATTATATGTATCAATTTAGTATATGTAGCAATTTATTATATGCAGCAATTTATTATATGTAGCAATTTATTATATGTAGCAATTTATTATATGTAGCAATTTATTATATGTACCAATCTATTATATTTATCCATTTATAATATGTACAAATTTAATATATCTTCAAATTTATTACATGTACCAAGTTATTATATATATCCATTTATTACATGTAGCAATATATTATATGTACCCGATTTATTATATGCAGCGATATATTATATAAATAAAGTTTTGATAACTTCTGAAAATTTAAGGTCAGATTTGACATTGTTAAACATGTGGACAATGTACATGTAGCAATTTATTATATGTAGCAATTTATTATATGTACCAATTTATTGTATGTAGCAATTTATTATATGTACCAATTTATTATATGCAGCAATTTATTATATGTAGCAATGTATTATATGTACCAATTTATTATATGAACCAATTTATTATATGCAGCAATTTATTATATGTAGCAATGTATTATATGTACCAATTTATTATATGTACCAATTAATTATATGTACCAATTTTTATATGTACCAATTTATTGTATGTAGCTATTTATTATATTTATCAATTTTTTATATGTAGCAATTTATTATATGTAACAATTTAGCAATCAATTACATGTAGCTATTTATTATATGTACCAATTATTTATATGCAGCAATTTGTTATATGTAACAATTTATTATATGCACCAATTCATTATATGTAGCAATTTTTATATTTACCAATTTATTATATGTAGCAATTTATTATATTTAGCAATGTATTATATGTACAAGTTTATTATAGGTACAAATTTATTATAGGTACAAATTTATTTTATGTACCAATTTATTATATGTACCAATTAATTATATGTAATAATTTATTATATGTAATAATTTATAATATATGTAGCAATGTATTATATGTACCAGTTTATTATATGTATAAATTTATTATATGTACAAATTTATTATATGTAGCAATTTATTATATGTACAAATTTTATATATGTACAAATTATTAGCAGTACAAATTTATTACATGAACAAATTTTTTATATGCAGCAATTTATTATATGCACCAGATTATTATATGTAGCAATTTATTATATCCAGCAATTTATTATATGCAGCAGATTATTATATGAAGCTATTTATTATTTTTAGCAATTTATTTTGTGTAGCAATTTATTATTACATGTAGCAATTTATTATACGTAGCATATTATTATATGTAGCAATTTATTATATGTAGCAATTCATTATATGTGGCTATTTTTATATGGAGCAATTTATAATATGTAGCAATTTATTACATACGCTAATGTATTATATGTACCAATTTATTATATGTACCAATTTATTATATGTACACTTCATTATATGTAGCAATATATTATATATACCAATCTATTATATGTACACATTTATTATATGCAGCAATTTATTATATATAGCAGTTTATTATATGTACTAATTTATTATATGTACAATTTATTATATGTACTAATTTATTATATGTATATATTTGTTATATTTACCAATTTATTACATGTACAATTTATTATATGTACAATTTATTATATGTACTAATTTATTATATGTACTAATTTATTATATGTACAATTTATTATATGTACAATTTATTATATGTACAATTTATTATATGTACAATTTATTATATGTACCCATTTATTATATGCAGCAATATATTACATGTACTAATTTATTATATGTACAATTTATTATATGTACAATTTATTATATGTACAATTTATTATATGTACAATTTATTATATGTACTAATTTATTATATGTACAATTTATTATATGTATATATTTGTTATATTTACCAATTTATTATATGTACAATTTATTATATGTACAATTTATTATATGTACAATTTATTATATGTACTAATTTATTATATGTACTAATTTATTATATGTACTAATTTATTATATGTATATATTTGTTATATTTACCAATTTATTACATGTACAATTTATTATATGTACAATTTATTATATGTACAATTTATTATATGTACTAATTTATTATATGTATAGATTTGTTATATTTACCAATTTATTATATGTACAATTTATTATATGTACAATTTATTATATGTACAATTTATTATATGTACTAATTTATTATATGTATAGATTTGTTATATTTACCAATTTATTATATGTACAATTTATTATATGTACAATTTATTATATGTACAATTTATTATATTTACAATTTATTATATGTACAATTTATTATATGTACAATTTATTATATGTACAATTTATTATATGTACTAATTTATTATATGTACTAATTTATTATATGTACAATTTATTATATGTACAATTTATTATATGTACAATTTATTATATGTACAATGTATTATATGTACAATTTATTATATGTACTAATTTATTTTATGTACTAATCTATTATATGTACTAATTTATTTTATGTACAATTTATTATATGTATAGATTTGTTATATTTACCAATTTATTATATGTACAATTTATTATATGTACAATTTATTATATGTACTAATTTATTATATGTACTAATTTATTATATGTACTAATTTATTATATGTACAATTTATTATATGTACTAATTTATTATATGTACAATTTATTATATGTACTAATTTATTATATGTACAATTTATTATATGTACAATTTATTATATGTACTAATTTATTATATGTACTAATTTATTATATGTACAATTTATTATATGTACAATTTATTATATGTACTAATTTATTATATGTACTAATTTATTATATGTACTAATTTATTATATGTACAATTTATTACATGTACTAATTTATTATATGTACAATTTATTATATGTACTAATTTATTATATGTACAATTTATTATATGTACAATTTATTATATGTACTAATTTATTATATGTACTAATTTATTATATGTACAATTTATTATATGTACAATTTATTATATGTACAATTTATTATATGTACAATTTATTATATGTACTAATTTATTATATGTACAATTTATTATATGTACAATTTATTATATGTACAATGTATTATATGTACAATTTATTATATGTACTAATTTATTTTATGTACTAATTTATTATATGTACAATTTATTATATGTACAATGTATTATATGTACTAATTTATTATATGTACAATGTATTATATGTACAATTTATTATATGTACTAATTTATTTTATGTACTAATTTATTTTATGTACTAATTTATTATATGTACAATTTATTATATGTACTAATTTATTATATGTACAATTTATTATATGTACTAATTTATTATATGTACTAATTTATTATATGTACAATTTATTATATGTACTAATTTATTATATGTACAATTTATTATATGTACTAATTTATTATATGTACTAATTTATTATATGTATAGATTTGTTATATTTACCAATTTATTATATGTACAATTTATTATATGTACAATTTATTATATGTACTAATTTATTATATGTACTAATTTATTATATGTACTAATTTATTATATGTACAATTTATTATATGTACTAATTTATTATATGTACAATTTATTATATGTACTAATTTATTATATGTACTAATTTATTATATGTACAATTTATTATATGTACAATTTATTATATGTACTAATTTATTATATGTACTAATTTATTATATGTACAATTTATTATAAGTACTAATTTATTATATGTACTAATTTATTATATGTACAATTTATTATATGTACAATTTATTATATGTACAATTTATTATATGTACAATTTATTATATGTACAATTTATTATATGTACTAATTTATTATATGTACAATTTATTATATGTACTAATTTATTATATGTACTAATTTATTATATGTACAATTTATTATATGTACTAATTTATTATATGTACTAATTTATTATATGTATAGATTTGTTATATTTACCAATTTATTATATGTACAATTTATTATATGTACAATTTATTATATGTACTAATTTATTATATGTACTAATTTATTATATGTACCCATTTATTATATGTACTAATTTATTATATGTACAATTTATTATATGTACAATTTATTATATGTACTAATTTATTATATGTACAATTTATTATATGTACAATTTATTATATGTACAATGTATTATATGTACAATTTATTATATGTACTAATTTATTATATGTACTAATTTATTATATGTACAATTTATTATATGTACAATTTATTATATGTACTAATTTATTATATGTACAATTTATTATATGTACAATTTATTATATGTACAATGTATTATATGTACAATTTATTATATGTACTAATTTATTATATGTACTAATTTATTATATGTACAATTTATTATATGTACAATTTATTATATGTACTAATTTATTATATGTACAATTTATTATATGTACAATTTATTATATGTACAATTTATTATATGTACAATTTATTATATGTACTAATTTATTTTATGTACTAATTTATTATATGTACTAATTTATTATATGTACTAATTTATTATATGTACTAATTTATTTTATGTACAAATTTATTTTATGTACTAATTTATTATATGTACAATTTATTATATGTACAATTTATTTTATGTACAATTTATTATATGTACAATTTATTATATGTACTAATTTATTATATGTACAATTTATTATATGTACAATTTATTATATGTACAATGTATTATATGTACAATTTATTATATGTACTAATTTATTATATGTACAATTTATTATATGTACAATTTATTATATGTACAATGTATTATATGTACAATTTATTATATGTACTAATTTATAATATGTACTAATTTATTATATGTACAATTTATTATATGTACAATTTATTATATGTACTAATTTATTATATGTACAATTTATTATATGTACAATTTATTATATGTACAATGTATTATATGTACAATTTATTATATGTACTAATTTTTTATATGTACTAATTTATTATATGTACAATTTATTATATGTACAATTTATTATATGTACTAATTTATTATATGTACAATTTATTATATGTACAATTTTTTATATGTACAATTTATTATATGTACAATTTATTATATGTACTAATTTATTTTATGTACTAATTTATTATATGTACAATTTATTATATGTACTAATTTATTATATGTACTAATTTATTATATGTACAATTTATTATATGTACTAATTTATTATATGTACAATTTATTATATGTACTAATTTATTATATGTACTAATTTATTATATGTACAATTTATTATATGTACAATTTATTATATGTACAATTTATTATATGTACAATTTATTATATGTACTAATTTTATATATGTACAATTTATTATATGTACTAATTTATTTTATGTACTAATTTATTTTATGTACTAATTTATTATATGTACTAATTTATTATATGTACAATTTATTATATGTACTAATTTATTATATGTACAATTTATTATATGTACTAATTTATTATATGTACTAATTTATTATATGTACAATTTATTATATGTACAATTTATTATATGTACAATTTATTATATGTACAATTTATTATATGTACTAATTTATTATATGTACAATTTATTATATGTACTAATTTATTTTATGTACTAATTTATTTTATGTACTAATTTATTATATGTACTAATTTATTATATGTACAATTTATTATATGTACTAATTTATTATATGTACAATTTATTATATGTACTAATTTATTATATGTACAATTTATTTTATGTACTAATTTATTATATGTACAATTTATTTTATGTACTAATTTATTATATGTACAATTTATTATATGTACTAATTTATTTTATGTACTAATTTATTATATGTACTAATTTATTATATGTACAATTTATTATATGTACTAATTTATTTTATGTACTAATTTATTTTATGTACTAATTTATTATATGTACAATTTATTATATGTACTAATTTATTTTATGTACTAATTTATTTTATGTACTAATTTATTATATGTACTAATTTATTATATGTACTAATTTATTATATGTACTAATTTATTATATGTACTAATTTATTATATGTACAATTTATTATATGTACTAATTTATTTTATGTACTAATTTATTTTATGTACTAATTTATTTTATGTACTAATTTATTATATGTACAATTTATTATATGTACTAATTTATTATATGTACAATGTATTATATGTACAATTTATTATATGTACTAATTTATTATATGTACTAATTTATTTTATGTACTAATTTATTATATGTACTAATTTATTATATGTACTAATTTATTATATGTACAATTTATTATATGTACAATTTATTATATGTACTAATTTATTTTATGTACTAATTTATTTTATGTACTAATTTATTATATGTACTAATTTATTATATGTACTAATTTATTATATGTACAATTTATTACATGTACTAATTTATTTTATGTACTAATTTATTTTATGTACTAATTTATTATATGTACTAATTTATTATATGTACTAATTTATTATATGTACAATTTATTATATGTACTAATTTATTTTATGTACTAATTTATTTTATGTACTAATTTATTATATGTACTAATTTATTTTATGTACTAATTTATTATATGTACAATTTATTATATGTACAATTTATTATATGTACTAATTTATTATATGTACAATTTATTATATGTACTAATTTATTTTATGTACTAATTTATTATATGTACAATTTATTATATGTACTAATTTATTATATGTACTAATTTATTATATGTACAATTTATTATATGTACTAATTTATTATATGTACTAATTTATTATATGTACAATTTATTATATGTACTAATTTATTTTATGTACTAATTTATTATATGTACTAATTTATTATATGTACTAATTTATTTTATGTACTAATTTATTATATGTACAATTTATTATATGTACAATTTATTATATGTACTAATTTATTATATGTACAATTTATTATATGTACTAATTTATTTTATGTACTAATTTATTATATGTACTAATTTATTTTATGTACTAATTTATTTTATGTACTAATTTATTATATGTACAATTTATTATATGTACAATTTATTATATGTACTAATTTATTATATGTACAATTTATTATATGTACAATTTATTATATGTACAATGTATTATATGTACAATTTATTATATGTACAATTTATTATATGTACTAATTTATTATATGTACAATTTATTATATGTACTAATTTATTATATGTACAATTTATTATATGTACTAATTTATTTTATGTACTAATTTATTATATGTACAATTTATTATATGTACAATTTATTATATGTACTAATTTATTATATGTACAATTAATTATATGTACAATTTATTATATGTACAATGTATTATATGTACAATGTATTATATGTACAATTTATTATATGTACAATGTATTATATGTACAATTTATTATATGTACAATGTATTATATGTACAATTTATTATATGTACTAATTTATTTTATGTACTAATTTATTTTATGTACTAATTTATTATATGTACAATTTATTATATGTACAATTTATTTTATGTACAATTTATTATATGTACAATTTATTATATGTACTAATTTATTATATGTACTAATTTATTATATGTACAATTTATTATATGTACTAATTTATTATATGTACAATTTATTATATGTACTAATTTATTATATGTACTAATTTATTATATGTACTAATTTATTATATGTACTAATTTATTATATGTATAGATTTGTTATATTTACCAATTTATTATATGTACAATTTATTATATGTACAATTTATTATATGTACAATTTATTATATTTACAATTTATTATATGTACAATTTATTATATGTACAATTTATTATATGTACTAATTTATTATATGTACAATTTATTATATGTACAATTTATTATATGTACAATTTATTATATGTACAATTTATTATATGTAAAATTTATTATATGTATAATTTATTATATGTACAATTTATTATATGTACTAATTTATTATATGTACAATTTATTATATGTACAATTTATTATATGTACAATTTATTATATGTACAATTTATTATATGTACAATTTATTATATGTACTAATTTATTATATGTACAATTTATTATATGTACAATTTATTATATGTACAATTTATTATATGTACAATTTATTATATGTACAATTTAATATATGTACTAATTTATTATATGTACAATTTATTATATGTACAATTTATTATATGTACAATTTATTATATGTACAATTTAATATATGTACTAATTTATTATATGTACAATTTATTATATGTACAATTTATTATATGTACAATTTAATATATGTACTAATTTATTATATGTACAATTTATTATATGTACAATTTATTATATGTACAATTTAATATATGTACTAATTTATTATATGTACAATTTATTATATGTACAATTTATTATATGTACAATTTATTATATGTACAATTTATTATATGTACAATTTAATATATGTACTAATTTATTATATGTACAATTTATTATCTGTACAATTTATTATTTGTACAATTTATTATATGTACTAATTTATTATATGTACAATTTATTATATGTACAATTTATTATATGCACTAATTTATTATTTGTACAATTTATTATGTGTACAATTTATTATATGTACAATTTATTATATGTACAATTTATTATATGTACAATTTATTATATGTACAATTTATAATATGTACAATTTATTATATGTACAATTTATTATATGTACAATTTATTATTTGTACAATTTATTATAGGACAATTTATTATATGTACAATTTATTATATGTACAATTTATTATTTGTACAATTTATTATATGACAATTTATTATATGTACAATTTATTATATGTACAATTTATTATATGTACAATTTATTATATGTATAATTTATTATATGTACAATTTATTATATGTACAATTTATTATATGTACAATTTAGTATATGTACAATTTATTATATGTACAATTTATTATATGTAAAATTTATTATATGTACAATTTATTATATGTACAATTTATTATATGTACAATTTAGTATATGTACAATTTATTATATGCAGCAATATACTACATGTACTAATTTATTATATGTACAATTTATTATATGTACAATTTATTATATGTATAATTTATTATATGTACAATTTATTATATGCAGCAATATATTACATGTACTAATTTATTATATGTACTAATTTATTATATGTACAATTTATTATATGTACAATTTATTATATGTACAATTTATTATATGTACAATTTATTATATGTACTAATTTATTATATGTACAATTTATTATATGTACAATTTATTATATGTACAATTTATTATATGTACTAATTTATTATATGTACTAATTTATTATATGTAATGATTTATTATATGTACTCTTTATAATATGTACAATTTATTATATGTACAATTTATTACATGTACAATTTATTATATGTACAATTTATTATATGTACTAATTTATTATATGTACCCATTTATTATATGCAACAATATATTACATGTACTAATTTATTATATGTACAATTTATTATATGTACAATTTATTATATGTACAATTTATTATATGTACAATTTATTATATGTACAATTTATTATATGTACTAATTTATTATATGTACTAATTTATTATATGTACTAATTTATTATATGTACAATTTATTATATGTACAATTTATTATATGTACAATTTATTATATGTACAATTTATTATATGTACAATTTATTATATGTACAATTTATTATATGTGCAATTTATTATATGTACTAATTTATTATATGTACAATTTATTATAGGTACTAATTTATTATATGTACAATTTTTTTATATGTACTAATTTATTATATGTACAATTTATTATATGTACAATTTATTATATGTACTAATTTATTATATGTACAATTTATTATATGTACAATTTATTATATGTACAATTTATTATATGTACAATTTATTATATGTACAATTTATTATATGTACAATTTATTATAGGTACTAATTTATTATATGTAAAATTTATTATATGTACAATTTATTATATGTACTAATTTATTATATGTACAATGTATTATATGTACTAATTTATTATATGTACAATTTATTATATGTACTAATTTATTATATGTACAATTTATTATATGTACAATTTATTATATGTACAATTTATTATATGTACAATTTATTATATGTACAATTTATTATAGGTACTAATTTATTATATGTACTAATTTATTATATGTACAATTTATTATATGTACTAATTTATTATATGTACAATTTATTATATGTACTAATTTATTATATGTACTAATTTATTATATGTACAATGTATTATATGTACTAATTTATTATATGTACAATTTATTATATGTACAATTTATTATATGTACTAATTTATTATATGTACAATTTATTATATGTACTAATTTATTATATGTACAATTTATTATATGTACAATTTATTATATGCAGCAATAAATTATATGTACAATTTATTATATGTACAATTTATTATATGTACAATTTATTATATGTACAATTTATTATATGTACAATTTATTATATGTACAATTTATTATATGTACTAATTTAATATATGTACTAATTTATTATATGTACAATTTATTATATGTACTAATTTATTATATGTACAATTTATTATATGTACAATTTATTATATGTACAATTTATTATATGTACAATTTATTATATGTACAATTTATTATATGTACTAATTTATTATATGTGCAATTTATTATATGTACTAATTTATTATATGTACAATTTATTATATGTACTAATTTATTATATGTACAATTTATTATATGTACTAATTTATTATATGTACTAATTTATTATATGTACAATGTATTATATGTACTAATTTATTATATGTACAATTTATTATATGTACAATTTATTATATGTACTAATTTATTATATGTACAATTTATTATATGTACTAATTTATTATATGTACAATTTATTATATGTACAATTTATTATATGCAGCAATAAATTATATGTACAATTTATTATATGTACAATTTATTATATGTACAATTTATTATATGTACAATTTATTATATGTACAATTTATTATATGTACAATTTATTATATGTACAATTTATTATATGTACTAATTTATTATATGTACCCATTTATTATATGTACAATTTATTATATGTACAATTTATTATATGTACCAATTTATTATATGTACTAATTTATTATATGTACTAATTTATTATATGTACCCATTTATTATATGCAGCAATAAATTATATGTACAATTTATTATATGTACAATTTATTATATGTACAATTTATTATATGTACAATTTATTATATGTACAATTTATTATATGTACTAATTTATTATATGTACCCATTTATTATATGTACAATTTATTATATGTACAATTTATTATATGTACAATTTATTATATGTACTAATTTATTATATGTACAATTTATTATATGTACAATTTATTATATGTACTGATTTATTATACGTACAATTTATTATATGTACAATTTATTATATGTACAATTTATTATATGTACAATTTATTATATGTACAATTTATTATATGTACTAATTTATTATATGTACAATTTATTATATGTACAATTTATTATACGTACAATTTATTATATGTACAATTTATTATATGTACAATTTATTATATGTACAATTTATTATACGTACAATTTATTATATGTACTAATTTAATATATGTACAATTTATTATACGTACAATTTATTATATGTACAATTTATTATATGTACAATTTATTATATGTACAATTTATTATACGTACAATTTATTATATGTACAATTTATTATATGTACAATTTATTATACGTACAATTTATTATATGTACTAATTTATTATATGTACAATTTATTATACGTACAATTTATTATATGTACAATTTATTATATGTACAATTTATTATATGTACAATTTATTATATGTACAATTTATTATATGTACAATTTATTATACGTACAATTTATTATATGTACAATTTATTATATGTACAATTTATTATATGTACAATTTATTATATGTACTAATTTATTATATGTACTAATTTATTATATGTACTAATTTATTATATGTACTAATTTATTATACGTACAATTTATTATATGTACAATTTATTATATGTACAATTTATTATATGTACTAATTTATTATATGTACAATTTATTATATGTACAATTTATTATATGTACAATTTATTATATGTACTAATTTATTATACGTACAATTTATTATATGTACAATTTATTATATGTACAATTTATTATATGTACAATTTATTATATGTACAATTTATTATACGTACAATTTATTATATGTACTAATTTATTATATGTACAATTTATTATATGTACAATTTATTATATGTACAATTTATTATATGTACAATTTATTATATGTACAATTTATTATATGTACAATTTATTATATGTACAATTTATTATACGTACAATTTATTATATGTACAATTTATTATATGTACAATTTATTATATGTACAATTTATTATATGTACAATTTATTATATGTACAATTTATTATATGTACAATTTATTATACGTACAATTTATTATATGTACAATTTATTATATGTACTAATTTATTATATGTACAATTTATTATATGTACAATTTATTATATGTACAATTTATTATATGTACTAATTTATTATATGTACAATTTATTATATGTACAATTTATTATATGTACAATTTATTATATGTACAATTTATTATATGTACAATTTATTATATGTACAATTTATTATATGTACAATTTATTATATGTACTAATTTATTATATGTACTAATTTATTATATGTACAATTTATTATATGTACAATTTATTATATGTACAATTTATTATATGTACTAATTTATTATATGTACTAATTTATTATATGTACAATTTATTATATGTACAATTTATTATATGTACAATTTATTATATGTACTAATTTATTATATGTACTAATTTATTATATGTACAATTTATTATATGTACAATTTATTATATGTACAATTTATTATATGTACAATTTATTATATGTACTAATTTATTATATGTACAATTTATTATATGTACAATTTATTATATGTACAATTTATTATATGTACAATTTATTATATGTACTAATTTATTATATGTACAATTTATTATATGTACAATTTATTATATGTACAATTTATTATATGTACTAATTTATTATATGTACAATTTATTATATGTACAATTTATTATATGTACAATTTATTATATGTACAATTTATTATATGTACAATTTATTATATGTACAATTTATTATATGTACAATTTATTATATGTACTAATTTATTATATGTACTAATTTATTATATGTACAATTTATTATATGTACAATTTATTATATGTACAATTTATTATATGTACTAATTTATTATATGTACTAATTTATTATATGTACAATTTATTATATGTACAATTTATTATATGTACAATTTATTATATGTACTAATTTATTATATGTACTAATTTATTATATGTACAATTTATTATATGTACAATTTATTATATGTACAATTTATTATATGTACAATTTATTATATGTACCCATTTATTATATGCAGCAATATATTACATGTACTAATTTATTATATGTACAATTTATTATATGTACAATTTATTATATGTACTAATTTATTATATGTACAATTTATTATATGTACAATTTATTATATGTACAATTTATTATATGTACAATTTATTATATGTACAATTTATTATATGTACTAATTTATTATATGTACAATTTATTATATGTACAATTTATTATATGTACAATTTATTATATGTATAGATTTGTTATATTTACCAATTTATTATATGTACCAATTTATTATATGTACCAATTTAGTATATGTAGCAATTTATTACATATACAAATTTATTATATGTACAAAATTATTATATGTACCAATTTATTATATGCAGCAATTTTATATATGTAGCTATTTTTTTATATTTACCAATTTATTATATGTACCAATTTAGTATATATAGCAATTCATTATATGAAGCTGTTTATATTTCTCGACTTTTGAGACAAGGGTGGGTTATAAATATTATTTGGGCTACTATTCTTATCTTGAGGGTTTGTTTTTTTTCACACAAAAGGTCGATGTAATCTTCCACCTTCTTCAGGTGTATCATGTCGAACTCTGAAATCTGCATGGAATTTCGAACATAACCCTTTAATTATTCTACGGGGGTATCATGCTCTAGTTCCATCAGCCATGATTGGTTAGAAGGTTTAAGTAATTCGCAAATATATTTTCGGTGTCGACCGTGTTGAGGATTGAACCTTCAACCTCCAGAAGAGTGAATAAAATACTGTGTAAAATTCAGTCGCGGAAATTGAAAGTTACATCCTCAGTGCGAGCGATATTATATCATTATATTATATATACAATCCCGAATTACTTAGGACTTTTACCCGGTCATAGCTGACGAAAGATCATGCTACATCTGTGGATTAAATAACGTTCAGATTCACTAGATTGGGAGAGAAGTTCCTGAATTCGTCAAGATACACCTGAAGAAAATCGGAGGTTACATTGACCGAGACGTTGTGAAAATATTACTCAAGTTCGAAAAACTGAAATAATCCGATCTTATTTTATATTTGGATTTGAACTCGACATATGGGTAATTGCTTATTTATCTTCCTCCACCGTTTGGAAATGTGACACAAGGTCAGAAAGTGGGGTTTGAAACTAGCGCCCTAGAAGATGTGATGTTCTGGTCGAAAAAAAAAAAATGTCTGGCCAACTCTGTGGGTATTCCCTGCCTCAGGTGATTACCGAACCAAACTGGAATGGCACGAACCCTAGCCGGCTTGAACCATTTTCATCCAAAGGAGGAAGTTTCGTGAGAATATCAAATTCACAAATGGTCCCCTGTGGCTTGTATGTCCTCGTCAAGGGAAATGACGACGTTGGGTTTTTTGCGTTTTTTGCAGTTTTTGCAGATTTTGCAGATTTTGCAGGTTTTTGCAGGGAAATGTTTACGTTCTTCTACATCAGCGCTTGATATTCACAAATGGTCACCCGCCACGTATTGATTAGATTCAACATTGCTTAACTTTGATGATCTAATGAGAACCAGTATGTCAAGGTGATTACGCCGTATGTTTTAGGCTGTATATACACAAAGACGTTTAGCAATAAACTAACCTCTTCTCAAAGCGTGAGATGATAAAGCCTGGGAAAGTAGAACTTATAGAATTGACCGAGACCATACCTGAGATGGACGGAGAACAGGCCAAATTTAACAATGGACTCAGCTGGACTGACTTTGGTATGAAATTAACCCCGGGGGGTTGAAAATTGACCAGCCAAACCAATCGGTTGTAACAGTCACGCCTCATTTAACTGTAAATTGTTTTTTGTTTTTTTATTAGTTCGTTTATTATCGTCGACGCCGCGTGAACTTGAACGACCGGCTGTCGACGGGTTGGATGTCCACCCGTCCGTATTCGTCACAAGTTTGAAGTTTTATTTGTCGGTATGCTGCACTGAGCAGCCACATTCCTACCTGGCTTAAAAGTCATCTCTCACCCCTCCTCCCCGACGCACTAACCGATATTTTTGTTGCTTTCTTTTATTAAATTACCTGCTTCAAGTCTGATTTAGCATATGCTGAACGCTTCAGTTTTCAACGAGAATCGTTACGCAGGAAAAGTTCAGAGAAATTAGAAAGAAATGTAATGAGAAGGGTTGCGGAGTCGCAAAGCATTGGGTCCGATTTCGGCTCCGAATGCTACGATTTTCTTTTTACGGGTGGTGGGGGATCATCGCTTATCAAGACCCAGACACAGGGGAGTAACGGTGGGCAAGTGATTAATGATAAGGACTAACAACCTAGGTTTACCAAGTTCAAATCCAATTCGTTCCATAAAAAATAACTTTCACTTAGGATGTTGGCAACCTTCACGTGGTCCCTCCCACAAGTACCTAGTGTCTTTCTACAAAGAATTCTGACTGGAAAAATATCGAGGAAACCAATGCTAACAATAGAATCTTTGGATTCATACGATATGATGATGATGAAGGCCCAGAGACCACTCAAGGATAAGGGTTAATGTGTGAACACCAGTAATGGTGGACATTGAGTAGAAATTGATAATTTACGTGGACGGCTTAACAAGAATTTGTATATGTTAGACTTGAAAGCGACCATGTTATAGTCAGCTGGGAAGCAGCTCCGTGGTATAGTGTTCCACAGACGAGCAACTCAAGGAAAAAAAAACGTATGTGGCGCGAGTACAGTACCGATTCTAATATGTGGTATCAACTTACTATTAGTAATGTGACAATTCCAGTATTTTTTCCGATTCCGATAGAATTAGCGATTTTGATTCCGATTCTTCATAAATCTCTAAATATCTAATTAAAATCAATAAATATTGAATATTTTATTATTACTACTAATAGTGGAAGATTTTGTGCTAATCAAAACCAAATTAAAACAAAGGATAATTAAAGGAATCGTTTTGGGCATTGGAAAATAGGCACATTTTTTTTCGATTCCGATTCCCCCCAAAAGTGCCGATTCTTCCGATTTCCGATTCCAATATCGTCCCAACATTACTCAATATATGGCCGGTGACGGGTTAGCTAACACTCAACCTTTATATCTTCAATTTTAAGTTTTATTAATGATACGATATTTCTATGCGAATCTCATTTTGTTGTCAAATTTCTGATAAAGTACTTACCTCACTCTACTCAACTATTTGGTTATCACATTCTCATTCACCATTGTCCGTTGACTAACGTCATCTATAAAATAACTAGTAGTTATCTATCTGGATGTACGTTTGTGTGTCCGGCTTGAACTTTTTAAAAAAATACAAAACAGCTTCCCAACAAAATTAGTATTGTCTTCATCAACCTTATCCCAGATGAATAATGTCTAAAATTTAAAAAAAAAACAAAACAAAAAACAATTATTCCTTTACTCTAAATTGGCGTACGTTTGGACGGAAGAAGGGTGCGGTTTTCCAGCGATTTGATGTACTAATTAAAGGGAAGTAACTATAACTTTTTATAAAGGAGTTAATTCCCTTATGCCGACGCATTCCTCGAGGAATCTATAAATACAAGTTGTCTTTTTGTATGAATTATGTGTGTGTATGTCCAGAGAGATGAAAAGAATGAACGCAGAAGAAAGAGGAGAGTGAGGAGAGAGAGTATAAAACCAGAAGACGGGAAGAGAGAAAGTTGAAGTTTTAATAGAAATATATATATATATATATATATATATATATATATATATATATATATATATATATATATATATATATATATATGAATAAAAAATAAAATAAAAAATATATATGAATAAAAATAAAATAAAAAATGAAATATATATATGAATAAAAATAAAATAAAAAATGAAATATATATATATGAATAAAAATAAAATAAAATGAAATATATATATATATATGAATAAAAATAAAATAAAAATGAAATATATATATATATATATATTCCATTTTTATTTTATTTTTATTCATCTATATATATATATATATGAACGTGGTGAAAAATATCAGCAGTAGCTGTAAGATAGCACACTTGCGACGATATAAGCAACAGTAGCCAAATAAGACACATATGCAAATTAGGAAGTGTGCGCGAGCTTGCATCTGAAGAAAAAAGGAAAAGGACACCATGTGCTCGGGCAGAAGCAAAGTGCACGTTAAAGAAAATGGACGTGTAAAGTCGAGGATGAGAATGGGCCGACTGTGGCCAGTATGAGGTCGGAGGAAAGAGAAATGCGTGGCAAACTAGATAGACATGTGGATACGAGAGACTTTTTAAGTTGTGTTGAGACCGGAGAATAACGATAGTAAAAAAATTTGTTAGAAAGAAAAAATGCTGACCCGGATTTTCATTTATTTTTTTTCCTTTCTTTGTAACTGCCACGTTACAACACTTATGTTCCGGGAAACGCTAGTTAATCCTGCTAGTCTATAATACAAAGGGCAAACGTCTGTCTGTCTGTCTGTCTGTCTGTTTGTCTTGCTAACACTTGAAAAATGCTCAACAAACCCCTATAAAGATTGTATTTTTTAAATCCATATAACCCTGAAAAAAAATATGTAAAAATTAGGAAAAAAAAATCATGTTTTTTGGAAGGGGTCAAATAGCCATTTATATCATCTAACGTTATCAAGAAGTAAACACGATTTTTAATGTTATCATGTAAAGGGAAGTAATTCTAATTTTTGTTAACAGAATTATTTCCATTACGCCAATTCTAGTTATATGTGTGCCCAGAGAGAGGAAAGGGCTGGGCAAAGAAGAAAGAAGAGTGGAGAGAGATAACAAAGCAGGGGGAAAAGAGAGAGGGGGAGAGAGAGAGAAGTTATCTTAGACTTTTCCCGGGCAATGCCGAGTAGACCTACTAGTATAAAATACATTATAACGTAAAATTGTGTTTTAAAATTAAGTGTAAATCATACATCGATTTTTTATTACTATTTTTAGATGTATTGGTTCGGGTATTCGTCAGTAAAACTATCCGATTCATCTTGTTAAGTCTTTATTTCTTTTTTTTTTTTTTCTAAGGAAATCTAGTGATTTTATCATAATTTAGGTTAGGGGTCTCCAAACTACAGCCCACGGGATAGATCCGACCGCCAAAGTCTTTAATCTGGCCCGTGGAACTCTTGTGGAAAACGTAGAGAAAAAAAAATAATAGAAATGTGTGAAAATAGTGCAGTAGTTTTTCTTTTTGTTCAGAAAATTATTAAAAGAATAAAATCTGGAAGAACCAGTTTCACTAAAAAGCAAAGCTAGTGAGAAAAAAAAAAAAACTATAAAAAACGACCAGGTATTTTTTTTTTCTTATTTTGATTTGCGTAGCTCTAAAAAGTCAGCAATATACGCCCCTTCCCACCTCCACCGTTCGAAATCTTTGGAGACCTCCTGATCTTGGTCATTTCTGAAGTGATCTGCTCCCAGTAAATTTTGGTGTAATGCTGGTTTAGTACAGATCAAAGAGATCCACTCTCCCAGGCTTTGTCTTCTAAGAAAAGGTTAGTTTATTGCTGATGGCCCGAGGCGCGCCTACCAAGGAATGCCGTCAGGGCTGTCCACGAATTTTTTAGGTTAGATTGCTCCCTTTCCGGAGACGCTAACTCTTCAATCCCACTTTCTGATCCTTGTGTCACATTTTTCACCGTGTAAGAGAGATGAATACTCATATTTTAAATATACATGCGTAACACCGCCAGTTAAACCTGTTGAAAATAATTCTTTACAAAAAAAAAAAGAAAAAAGAAAAAAAAAACTGCGATAAGCTTACCTAAACGTTGACAATCGAGTTAAATAGAATACAGGGAATCGTCGCACAGGGTTTACAAATATACGGTGTATCAGACCTGCAATAAAAAATATAAAGAAAAAAATGGAATGGCATTCAGTAGAACGTATAATTCCGCCAAAGCTCAATAGTACAATTATGACTAAATTAAAGAAATTGACTCTTTGTTGCTCAAAATTACAGTAAGATAAATTTACAATGTATGAACAGAGAATTATAAGACTTTGCATGTGTATTTTTCGGGCCTTTCGTGATGAAACTGTTTTTCTATATATTGTAAAATATTTTTACATGCGATGAAATTTTGTAAATTTGTTTTTACACGTGATGAAATTTTGTATATATTGTAAATTTTTTTTTACATGTGATGAAATTTTGTAAATTTGTTTTCACATGTGATTAAATTTTGTAAATTTGTTTTTACATGTGATAAAATTGTGTATATATTGTAAATTTGTTTTTACATGTGATGAAATTTTGTAAATTTGTTTTTACATGTAATGAAATTTTGTGAATTTGTTTTTACATGTGATGAAATTTTGTTACTTTGTTTTTACATGCGATTAAATTATGCAAATTTGTTTTTACATGTGATGAAATTTTGTAAATTTGTTTTTACATGTGATGAAATTATGTAAATTTGCTTTACATGCAATGAAATTTTGTATATATTGTATATTTTTTTACATGTGATTAAATTTTGTAAATTTGTTTTTACACGTGGTGAAATTTTGTACATATTGTAAATTTGTTTTTACATGTGATGAAATGTTGTATACATTGTAAATTTGTTTTTACATATGATGAAATTCTGTATATTTATTTTTACATGTGATAAAATTTTATAAATTTCTTTTTACATTCGATGAAATTTTGTATGTATTCTCACTTGCGCACCTAAATGTTAAAAAAGACGTGTTAGGGATTAGAAAAATTAAAACAATATGGAACAATTGTTTGATAGATTATGCAGAACGAATAAACGTCGAAAAACACAAAGTTTTTTGAATAGTAGAAAAACAAAATAGAAAGAGGAATATTTTTGGTTGTAATTTCAATTAATTATCTCAATTCATTATCTTCCGATGATTAAATTCAGTGAATATAGGCATTTTCTTATTTAATACCACACGACTCAATGGGGTTTCTAGGGACCCCACCAGTTCACGAAAGGTTAAACAAACTTAACCAATAATCTATACAGGGTGAAACGATGAAATTGTCGCTCTAGAAAAGACGACATGATTTCATTGCCATTTGATAGAAAACCGGTTTCCTTTTCTTTTCTTTTTTTTTTTTTTGTTGCAGACCATCTACTAGTTGGCCAGTTGTGTACAACCCTTAAAAGCGATAGGAGCCTTCTATCATGTCTGAAAGTGACACAGTGTTTAATGAGCGAGATCGGAGATGCGCCGTTGTACAACTCATGCTCTCTGTTAATCCGAGTTATGACAACAGGACCATTGCCAGCACCCTCAAAATGCGTCGCTTACCAGAGTGATGAAAACGAAGTTTCCACTCACGATTATGGTCTTTGGTGTGGTTTAAAGTGAGGGCCACATCATGCCACCTCACATCTTCAAAGTCAGCTTGAAAGTCAACACCAAAATGTACCCGGATGTGCTGAAGAAAGTTGTGATTCCCTGGTGCAATCAGGTGGCCACTGGCAGAGCTTGGGTGTGGCAGCAGAACTCGGCAACAGCCCACAAATCCAAAGAGACCCTCGGGTTTGGTATTAGAAAGAGTGTTACGACTTTTTACCTTTCTCTCACTGCCCCCCCCCCGCTCCTACTCCCCCGACCTGATCTCGCTGGTCTACTTTGTTTGGTCATACATCAAAACATCACCAACATAACTTCTCCCAACACCAAAGCCAACCTGATCACCGCCGTCCGCCGAGTATTTTTCAAGCTCTCGCTGGACTCTTCTCGAGGCGGTGATTGAGGTTGAAGGCGGCTACATTGAATAGATGTCAGCTCTACTATTCTCAAGTTACTTGAAATGTTTTTTCAATAAAAGTTTTAAAATAAGGCTGTAGTGTTGTTTTATTTAGAGTGATAACTTTATCGTTTCGCCCTGTATATCTTTACAAGTGAGAATGTGTGAAATGACAAATCTCAACCTATATACTCAACGGATTTTTGATCTACAGACTTGAAATTTAATATATAGGGTATTCAGACATGTGGTAAACTTTTTAATCGGTTTCTATCGGGGAAAAAAGGCTGCTAAGGGGTCCAAATTTAAAAATTGGTACTTGGGGGAGGGGGATCATTGAATTTTTATCTGTTTGTCAACAGTTCCACGACTCAATGTGCGTGAATCATTCATATTACAGCTTCTCTGTGTAGGTTTTAAAGTACTTTTTAAAAAACGTGTCAAGCTGACCTAATGGTTATCGTGCTTGATTCACTGTCTCAAGGTGTTGGTGTCGATCTTAGTTCGGGTATTTTTTTTTTCTTACAAGAAATAAACTGTTTAGAAAAAAAAGCATACTACTCGCATACACATGCCTCAGTTTCTTTCCGTTTTGTTTTTTGTTTTTTTGTTTTTTTTTACTCCATTTTCTTAAAGGAATTTAATCTAGTAATAAATAATAATCATATATTACGATAATCTATATAATAATTCTCTCTCTTTTTCTCTCTCTCTCTCTCTCTCTCTCTCTCTCTCGCTCTCTCATAGCATGATCATAATAGTGTCGATATGTATGCGTTAAATTAAAGGGAGATAATTCATCTACATTTTACGCAGGATGAAAATTTTCATGGGAGTGATCAAGTAAA
Organism: Euprymna scolopes; assembly: GCF_053919585.1. Taxonomy (NCBI): domain Eukaryota; kingdom Metazoa; phylum Mollusca; class Cephalopoda; order Sepiida; family Sepiolidae; genus Euprymna; species Euprymna scolopes. The sequence goes on from NC_136513.1 coordinate 50,742,750, forward strand.
AAAAAAAGAAGAAAAATAGTCAAAATTTGTAGACGAGAAATATAAAGACTAGTGATAGGAGGATTCCAATATTATTCCTGAGTTCGATACAATTATGATTATGATTTTTTTTTTCTAAATATAGGGTTGTTTTCTCTTTTTTATTAATGCCCCCCCACCCACCATCACCAATATAATGTGAGCACAAATTTTTGTAAACGTAAAAATACACTTTTCTGGCGCAATTTATAGATTGTAGTTTGACTAGTGTGGGAGCCTTTCCTAGTCTCACACAAAAACAGACGTTCACATCTCAAGCCATATTTCTTGCCATTTACATACGCGCACACAAACATACGCGCACATGTACACACAAGTAAATATATTAACGTTCGCGTACATACACTCACATTCACATGTATACACACACACGCTAACGTACACACATGTACTCACATACGCACACACGTACGCACACAAGGACAATGTCACTTCCCCTTTCAAAGGAAATCCACACATGCGCAAAAGACCACCGGAAACAATTATTAAAAGCAAGAGCAATAAGCAGCATGCTCCTTTTCGGACCAGCTCTCGAGCTGAGAGGTTCGGCTAACCAGCCGCCTCCCTTTCGGGAGGTGCGCGCTCGCGCGCATCATGTCCCCTGCTACTATGTATGGGACACGAGCTAACAGACAGTATGTGCACTTTATACGTTTGCTATCTCCATGGCCTGGATTGACTTTTTCTCATTCTCTCTCTATACTACAATAGACTTTCCTCCTCACCAGCTAACAGTGAGAGACGCACACCAAACTGGATTGATTTTCTCTCTTTCTCTCTCTACGACAATAGACTTTCCTTTTCACCAGTAAACAGCGAGAGACGCACAAAAAAATAAACATGTGTAGTACCCTTTTCTTTCCATTGTTTCTTCATGAAATAAATCCTAGTTCGTTTAATTCAAGTGAATGCGGTGTTCGTTCCTTCCTCAAAGCAATTCATTTTTTCTATTTTGTACGACTGGGGGATATGTATAATATATCCACCAGTCCACTACACTGGTAATTTAAAATAAGTGTTTATCATTTCATAATTAAAACAAAAACAAAACAAAAAAAAACAAATAAAAGCAATAAAAAGAATCGTTTTTGGTATCGGAAAATAGTCACAATTTTTTCCCGATTCAGATACCCCTCCCCCAAATTTTGATTTTTTTGATTTCCGATTTCGAATTATTGTTCCAACACACAAAAAACATGAATGCATCGATAACAATTTAACGTTTCTATTTTTTTACTTTCCCAAATAGGATCAGATGGGCACTGGACGAATACCATAATTTATTTTTAATAAATTATTTTTAATCAAAGTTACACAAATTGGAACAAATACACAGAGTTCATTACCAAGGCTACTGCAAAGAAGGTCCCATAGCCTTGACCCCCCTGGGGGGGGGGCATAGGCAATCCACAACTTTGTAGATGCTTTTTTCAGAGTGAGGGTGCTGGCCCCACGCCCAACATTCCCAAGAGGTACATACAGTACCTAGCCTTCCCAATTGGTCATCCATATGGTATTGGCCAGAATCAACGTTGCTTAACTTCGGTGATCTAGCGAGAACCGGTTTGTCAATGTGATTGTGCCTGCAAAGAAGGTAGGTTCCCTTTACCGTGCTAGAAAATTACTCACACCGAAGAGTATCCTACATCTTTAGAAGATCACTATTCGCTCATGCATGGAGTATTGTTTCCACCTCTGGGCTGGTGCGGGACAGAGTTAGACACCAGGGTCGTTTTTTTAATGTGGAGAAAAGGAACAAAAATTAAAATTGTCTCAGTCGGGAAGGACCTCTCCTCCACTGACAGAGAACAAGAAACTGAAGTGCAGCATCCGAAGAACAGATACCACACATTGATCTTGTCTCGAGTCTCTCCCTCTTAGACAGGCTCCAAAATGTCTTCAATCTAATAAGTCCCGCACTGTCGACTAAACTCCAACCCCTGCCCCATCATTGCAATATTGCATTGCTCTGTCTGTTTTACAAATACTTTAATGGAATGACTCTGATGAATTCATAGCACTTATGCCTCTTTGACATACATTTTCCCGACTAATTCGACGAGCCACAAAATTCCACCTCTTCACTGTTAAGATTCCTAGATGCCGGGAAGTGTTGTATTAAATAGTTTCTTCTCTTGAACTGCTAGTCCATGGAATTCCCTCCTCGTTTTCTGCTTCCCTGACTGTACTAGCCTGAAAAAGTTAAAATTAACTGTGAACTGGCATCTCGCCACTCAACTCCCTACATACCCCTGTTAGGCACAATCCCAAATAGTAACCCTTACATCCAAGTTGTGCTATGCCTTGTTTCGGGTAAAAAGAAATAGGGGTTCATGCTCGAGCTCAGATGTGGTAACAATTCTTCATGCAAACGCGAATGTTGGCATTGTAGAGATATAGGATATTAGCAGGTGTGAAAAGTTTTCTAGCTTGGTAGAGGGAGCCTACTTTTTTTTCTAGAGTTGGCAATAGTTTATGTATTTATTCCAATTTATTTTGCATGTGAATGTTTGAATGGTGGCTTTGCAGTGATACAGTACATTGCCAGGTGTGATTGATTTTCTAATATGGTAAAGAGAGCCCATCTTTCCTTTGCAGTAGACTTGGCAATGTCTTCAATTTATTTGTTCCAATTTTTGATGCCCGTGAATTTTAAGGAGAGGAGTTTCAACGAAAGCTCTCAAGTAGCGTATTCGCAGTCACGGCAAGGAGTGGTTGGAAAGGTTTCTTAATAGTAAAAGGAAAGGAGTTTAGTCTTAGTAGTATTAAATGTAACTATCCATTTTTAACCCATTCTACTACCGATTGGATGTCATTTTCTAAGGATTTAATTATTTCCTTGGATACGTGTGTATTCAATTTGCACACATATCGAGAATAGAACGTGATTTCATCAGGAATGGTTTTTATAAAAATCAGAAATTATAAAGGTCAAAGGTCAATCCTGGGGCATACCCGCATTAATATGATGCTGTTTAGATGTACGGCTATCAAGGACAACCTAGTTCTTTCTTTTTAGCCAAGAAGAATCTAATTATATTAAACACTAGAAGATGTACTCGGCGTTGCCCGGTATTGACCGTAACGTTACATTCCTTGAAAAAAATGACGTAAAAAAACGGAATGAAACTAAGATGTGTGCATACAAGTATTATGTTTTTTTTTCTAAACAGTTCTTTTTTTTTTCTAAACAGTTCATTTCTTGCAAGTAAAAAATAAATACTCGAGCTGAGATCGAAACTAAAACCTAAACACAATGGGTCAAATACCATAATCATTAGCCCAACTGAACACTATACCCAAAAGGAGTTTTTTAACTTTCTTATTCTTACCATAATATGAACGAATAGCGCATGCGAAGTCGTGAAACAGTTAGCACATAGGTAAAAATCCGACGTCCTCTACCTACCAATGTTTCAATTTTGACTTTTTAGAATCTATTTTTCCAGATGAAAACAGATTAAGAAGTTATCCACATGTCTGAATACCCTGTATACCAAATTTCAAGTTTGCAGACTAAAAACTTGTTGAGTATATGGGGTGAGAAGTGTCCTCACACACATGCATTCTCACTTTTATACATATATAATATAGAGTACGAATTAATTTTCATGAGAAAACCTTTCTGCCAAACCTTGTTAAAAACACTGGATATATCGAGCTTTACAACACTACCTTCACAAGTGTATGGTATATGCACTCACAGATGACCGTTGGGATATCCGTAATGTCATTATCTAAATCCATACTGCTGGTTAGAAAGAATCGTAGCATATTCAAGGTGGTGTATTATCGCTAGATTGATTAATGTTTCAAATATATTAGCGAAGAACGAGAGAAGAGTTATTGAAAACTCTTAGACAATTTTCCATCTATCAAGAAAGCAATATTTAGTAAGGCATTTTTTATGGAGTTTGGAGACGACAGGGACCAGCAAATCATTGTTTTATTATTGTAGAAGAAATACAATCACGTCCACATGTTTCGAAGATGTAAAGTTGTTGTTTTTTTTTATATCTCTGACGGATTATTATCTCTATGCGTACGACATAAAGATGTCAGTGTTCATAAAACATGACCAACAACCACGTCGACAAAATGATGCTTTACGGAAAAAAAAAAAAAATAAATAAAACGGATAATAGGAAGAATCTATGTTTTAATCAGAGTTGCATTCGTTTCGTTTCGTCCGGTTTTGAAATTTATATTTTTCGAACAAATATAAACAAATTTCATTTCGTTCCGTTTTTTTTTTGTTTTTTTTTTGTCCTAAATGGAAATTTACATATTTTTACATTTTCGAATTAATATGTATAAATTTCGTTTTAATCTAATTCAAGATATTTTATTTGATAACAACCACTAATTTTTTTCCGTCTATCAATATAAAATTTTCGAAGAAGTTTCGGTGGAATTTGAACTCGTTACCAACAGAACGAACAAAAACTAAATCAATCGTTTCGTTACGTTTCGTCCGAATTTAAAAATCTATATCAAAATTTTAGAACGAACCGAACGAAAATGCCGACGAAACGAAACTAATACAATCCTGGTTTTAATGCTGTGCGATCGACCGGTAGATCGCGATCTACCGGTCGATCACAAATCGACGTATTTGGAACCCGACTGGTCCAAATGATAAAAAGTGCCAATTGTGTTGCGCAAATATTTTTATTTGTTTCCGATAATATATTCTTCTTTTTAGTTCATTGTTGCCATTTCGAAAGGCCGTTATGTAAAGATACGAACACCTGAAGTCCTTCAGACAATAACTGTGGCTCTTCTACGGTTATTTTCCCGGACATTTGGAAAGCATGAAAAATTCATTGAACACGGTCGAAGATTGTGGAATCGGTTAAACCGAGTTAAAATCCGATCGAATATATTCAATTCACATTCTAAAACAAGAGCGACACGTATAATCATTAGTACCTGCAATGTGTTATGAAAAGGTATAGACCCCAATAAGTAAGAAAGCAAAACTAGATAAGTTTGAAAATAATATTAGGAAAAAGCTAGAATCGAACCCAGTAGGCAAGGGTTAAAAGATAATAGATATTGAAATCCATGGAATGCAGAACGATTCGTATTGTTCTCGCAAATAACTAAATATTATTCATGTCAGAGATAGAGTGATTGTCCATTCTTTTAGAAATAAATTGGACAATAACAAAGTTGAAAATGTTATACAACAAATAGGTTAACTGATACAATTTAATTTACGGATTTCTTTTGTTTATGAGAGATTTTAGATACATGTGCAAAGGGCACGGGTAAATTGAAACGTGATAAAGTCACGTTGATTGACCACACCTCTGACGTCATAAAGAAAGGAGATTCTCAATATATTAAGACAGGGTTCGAAGTTAGAGATAATCACAGTCACAATAATAGAGTCAGTTAGAGACGAGAGTCGGACAGTGAAGCTGATACCCTTAGAGGCGAAGGGGAGGGGGAGAAGAGACCATGTAGCAATACAAGCTTGAATTCCTGAGTCATCAATCAGCCGGCTGGTGAATAAAGAATCAGCATCTATATTTTGTTACTATTTGTCTAATAAATAATTTAAAAAAAAAGTATGTATTATACAAGCTAATGCGCTCATCTTAGTGTTATTATCACAATGTTTCAGTCGATATAACCTCCGACCTTCTTTAGGTGTATCTTGTCGAACCGGGAAATCTTTCTAGAATTTGCATGGAATTTAAAACAGAAACCGTTATTTAATCCACGCAAGTAGCTTGCTTTCTCTCCGTCAACTATATTATAACCAGATAAAAATTCTATACTCAGAATGGAACAAGAAATTTGTCACCCTAAAAAAAACACTACATTTTATTTTAAAACTTTTATTGAAAAAAAAATCAATTCAGCTAGCTTGATTATATAGTAGAGCTGACATCTATTCAATGTAGCCGCCTTCAGCCTCAATCACTGCCTCGATACGGGTTCGGAACTGGCAGCATGCCTTTTTTGACAAGCCCCGATAGGAGCTCGACGAATACTTAGCGGATGGCGGCGATCACGAGTCCTTCTGAAGCCAGATACACTTTGGTATTGACTTTCAGTCGACTTCCAAGATGTGAGGTGGCATGATGTGGAAACCACTTGAAACCACAGACCATAACCGTGGCCGGAAAATTTGTTTTCATCACCCTGTTATTCGTGGCAATCCGGCGATACATTTTAGGGTGTTGGCAATAGTCCTGTTGACATAACTTGGATCGACAAAGAGCATCTCCTATCTCGCTCGTTGATCATTGTGTCACTCTCAGACATGATAGAAGGCTTCTATCGCTCTTGGGATTTGTACACAACTGGCAAACTTTTAATCGTAGGTGTTCTGTAATAAAATAGAAGACCGGTTTTCATGAAACGGAAATGGAATCATGTTGTCTTCTCTCAGGCGATAATTTTATCGTACTATCCTGTAATTCTCAATTTCATTTTGAGTATCACCCGCACTGAAGATTGAGTTTTCAATCTCCATAATAGTATCACTTCCAATAGAATTTAACCGAGTACTTTATCCACATCGTCAGGAATCCTTGCGGACAATTTCAGTATGAATTTTGGGAGCCTTAAACCATAAACACATATAAAGTGCGTTCCAAAAGTAACGTCTCCTGTTTGTTTATTCCTATCAAAATGATCAGAAAGGATTGCAAACTCATTGTTATGATGACAGAACTTATGCATTCATGACGTAGAAGTTCCATCTCTCTGTTGCAGATATTGATGGTGTGATACTCTAAGAAAGCAAACGCTGCTATAGGCATGCGTCTGAAGCAGAGATGCGTCATTGAATTCCTGACAAAAGTGCATTGAGAATGGTGGTGACTATGTAGAAAAAATAAATTAAGTGGAGCACAAAAGGTCGCTTGTCTTAGTGGTATTACTCCCGGCTCTTGAACTTTTTAAGTTGAAAAATGAAAAATAGGAGATTTTACTTTCAAAATGACTCTGACATATATATATATATATATATATATATATATATATATATATATATATATATATATATATATATATATATATATATATATATATATATATATATATATATATATATATATATATATATATATATATATATATAATTTGCAGAGAAACGAATGACTGAATTCATCTGTAACCACTGACGGAACATTGAGAAATTTGATGTTTTGAAAAAGAGCAAAAGCTGTCAGAAATGAAGTGTGGATCATTCAAATTGAAAAAAAATTATCGCTAATATTGGAATACCTTCTAAAAGCGCACAATTTAATTCATTTATCAATCTCTATTAACGTATTGAACAATGTTGACGTAAATAATGAAAATATATAAATTTTATAGTACATTCTAATATCATAGGTTTATTTACATGTAATAATGATAATATATATACATATATATGTGCATATATATATATATATATATATATATATATATATATATATATATATATTACATACACTGTACTTAGCGTTTGTTCGTTCAACCATATTTAATCGAATGAGATAAACATATGTTTATCGAATCTATTCATAATCCTCTCCTACATTCCAAGAAACATACAAAAATATTTCTACACGGTGTATTTCCTATTCCTTTCTGCTTGTTTGTTTGTTTGTTCACAATTTGATCAATATATACAAAAGGTCCATTACTTTACTATTCCTATATATACAAAATATACGATGACGTATTTGCATACTACATTAAGGAAAATCGATTTTATTAAATAGCTTTATGTTATTTATTGTTTATAGTGAGAGAATTGTTTTAAGTGTTTTATTTAAGTTTGTTATTTAAAGTTGATTTATATTGATAATATATTTAATTTAATTTATTTTTACCGACATCAATTTTTTAGAAACTTCTTGAGTTATTTCCCCTGGGCGTTAACTTTGCTATTTTTTCTTTTTTCTTTTTTGGCGGATATTAAAACTAAAATCAATTCACACAAACTTTAAAGCATTAATTTTAGAATTAGTTTAAATAAAATAATTTCAAACGTGATTTCGCAACCAACGTGTGGTCCAGTGGATTTTTATTTTGAAATAAACAAATAATCCAATTCAACTATGGTTCTTTATTTTAAACAAAAACAAAAAAATCTTCCATTTACATTTTTTTTTTTTTTTGGCCCTGTCGTTGGGACATTAGAATACGCCGACTGCCCCCTGCAGAGGGTAAAAAAAATTTTCTTCAAAATCTTTGGATTCGGCATTAAATAACCTGAAAAGGGTTGATATGCCGTAAAACAAAACAACCAACCAACATTTTTTTACCAGTTGTTTTTTTCTTCACATTTTTTTTTTTGACATCATAATGATTATTTTTCTTTAAATAATACAATAAGCCATAACTCATTTCGAATCTCTTCTGCCGAAATATTTGTTGAAAAGGTTTTCTTTGGGTGATTACACGTTAAACTAAAAACAATTTTCTTATTTCGATTTATTTTATCAGAAGGTTACATTTTTAATTAAAAGAAACGAACTATCCAATTCAATTACGATTTTTTTACTTAAAATAAAAACAAAAAAGAATTTTCATTTGAATTTTTTCCAGTTTTTTCTTCACATTTTTTTTACCTCATAATCTCTCTATATAAATAAATTATAAATTGTGTATTGTTCATTTACATTTTTTACTCTCAACCGGACACACGCACCCGAGGTCTTCAGATAAAAAAGTAAATTTACTGAATTCCGGAATAAATGCTTCTTTACGAAAAAAAAACAAAAAAAAAACAGTAAAGTGCCTTTACGAATCTGATCAGACTGCTATCTATTATGAAGCGCAACGGAAGTAACGGTATTTCAACAACTCCACGTGCACAAAGGATGCGGCTTCGTCGTCAGTCTGAGAATTGGGATGAAAGAGAAGAACGACTCTCATTGCAAAGGCAAACACAGAGAGTCACGCCAAAATGAGAACTCAGCTGAAAGAGAAGAACGTCTATCTAGAAAACTACAATACCAAATACAGTCCCGTCAAAATGAATCCTTCGTTAACAGTCAAATAAGACATGAACAGGATAGATTGTACCATGTGGTTGCAAGACAAAACCAATCACAGGAAGAGAGGCATGGATGTTGAAAGAAACAGATATCAAAATCGAAGACAACACGAACTTCAAAATGCTAAACGCACTGCATTACTCTATGACGTTCAAAGTAGTTTGGCGGGTCCACATCGAAGGAGGAGGTGTCAGTGAGAGAATGGTATAAAGTCCTTCTGAAGCCAAGCCTGGGTTTCTTTGGGCTTATGGACCGGCGCCGAGCCATGCTGCATCACCAAGGATCTGCCAGCGGCCACCTGATTGCACTAGGGGATCACCGCACTCTTCAGCACATTCAGGTAGACTTTAGTGTTGACTTTCAAGCCGACTTCAAAGATGGGAGGTGGCATGATGTGATCCTCACTTAAGACCACAACACGGGCCATAACCGTGGCTGGAAAATTCCTTTTCATCACCCTGTTATTCGTGGCAATCCAACGATACATTTTCGGGTGTTGGCAATAGTCCTGTTTACATAACTTGGATCGATAGAGAGTATGAGTCGTCCTGCAGCGTATCTCTGATCTCGCTCGTTAAACATTCTGTCAAGATTGACTCATGTGACAAGGCTGCATAAGGAGTATCGCCAGGACTTTGTTGCGGAAATGGAAAAGTTACACCACATCAACTTCCATCTCTGCCTGAAGTGTTACATGATCTGTTTACTGGGCAAATTTCACTTAGCAAACATTTTTTGGAAAGGATTAGGAATTATAACACTCTCTTTGCCATGACTAGCTTTGGTCACAAAGATGTATCTGTTCAGGCTTGGAATCCATCTGTAAGGTCAAATCTATCATCAATTAGGATCACTACTACCACCTGAGGATGGATCCGCGAGTATACTTTTCAAGTATACTTTTTGCATACTTATGAAGATCAACTGAGAACGAGAGAAGTGCATCAACACTTGAATGCTGAGGTGTTAGAAAGGATTACAGTCTAGTTTAATGAAAATAACTATTATATAAAGGCATTAAAGACAGCACTAGAGCAAGTACGACAAGCAAATATAAATAACAAGAAAATTGTAATTCTAGAAAAGAAGTGCCCCCAGGGAGAAGATGTGCGGCGTTTTAATACAATAACCAGGGCTAAATTGCAATTTTAATGTCAAATGAGTCTACAGAAAACAGAGATATTGTTCTTCAATTGAAACAAGGTGGACTGAAGAGAATTTCAGAGTTACATCCTATGATTCTATGATGTATCCTTTATTTTTTCCATATGAAACAGATGACTACAACATATATTTGTAAGGGAGAAATGGTTGCAAAATTGCAGTTTTACTCTTTCCATATTATGTGCAGAGAAGGGAATTATCTCTTGTTTGAAAGCCGACTCTTCCAGTAATTCTTGGTAGATGCATACTGCAAAATAATAACTGAAAGATTACAGTTTTTGAGAAGAGAACAGCAAAGTCTCCGTGTTGAAAATTACTCAAATTTACGTGATAGCTTACTTGCTGATGATGGAAATCCAAATCAACTAGGTCGTCGAATTGTTCTTCGCACAACCTATATTGGTGCTCCTTGGTATCTTTGTGAAAAAAGGTCAGATGCAATGAACTTTGTGAGACATTATGACAGAGCAGATTATTTTATCACCATGACATGTAATCCACACTGGCCAGAAATTGTTGAAAATTTGGCTGCTGGATAAGAAAGTCATGATCGACCAGATATTGTTGCAAGAGTGTTCAGATTGAAACTTAAAAAATTAATGGAAATTATGAAAAAGGGAATTTTTGGTAATTTGTAAGCATAGTTGCATACCATTAAGTACCAGAAAATAGGTTTACCTAATGGACACTTTCTTTTTTGAATAGTTTCAGAGCATAAATTCAGACCAGAAGAATATGATTTAGCAATTTCTGCAGAAATAGCCTCTAGAGACGAAGAAAAAGAACTCCATGATCTGGTCATGTGCCTTCCAATGTATGAACCCTAACCCCATGTATGATAGACAAAAAATATTCTAAAGAATTTCCCAAATCCTTCTTGCAATCTACTGAACAGGGGAACGATTCCAATCCTAAAAGAAACCACGATTCCAATCCTAAAAGAAACCACGATTCCAATCCTAAAAGAAACCACGATTCCAATCCTAAATATAGAAGAAGGAAGTCAGAAGACGGAGGTCAGATTGGCATGATAAAAATGGCCGCCGAGTTGAGCAAAAAATCACCAACTAATGGGTAGTGCTTTACAATCCATATTTGTTGTGGCAGTTAAACTGCCATATTAATGTTGAAATTTGTTCATCAATTAATTCAATCAAGTTTTGCATCAAATATATATCCAAGGGATCAGATCAAGCTGTTTTGCAGTTACAAAATGCTGTACAAGCCGATCGTATCGAATCACAGTTGATTGAATTAATCAGCCAATATCAAAACATCTGCCATCATCAGAAATAGCATGGCGAATTCTTGTTCTACACATGAACATTTTCCACCTTGAAAATGTGAAAAGAATCCTCTTTAACGAGGAAAATGCATTACAAGCTGCACTCGGGCCTCCCCCCCCTCACACCTCACACAACTTTGACAGGTTTTTTCCAACTCTTTAAAGATGATGACTTTGCAAAGACGTTGAAGTATGCTGAATTGCCACATTTGGAATAAAAGTACGAACACATGGAATCGTCGCAAGAGAGGCATTTTGATGGATGCCGTTAACGAGTATGGCATGGTTTCAGAAGCGCAGGCCATTGGTAGGATTTACCCAATAGACCCAAGAGCTGAAGAGTGTTATTTTTTGTGATTTCTACTGAATGACGTGAGAGGACCCACTTCATTTCAAGATCTAAAAATTGTTGATGGCACTATATGTTCGACATTCAGAGAAGCTTGCCTTGCCAGAGGGCTTTTGGAGAATGATGACCATTTACAATTAACCATGGAAGAAGCAAAGATTTCACAATCACCTGAAAACATGAGATGCCTATTTGCAATAATCCTGACAGCATGTTCACCAAGTAATCCATCACAGCTTTGGGAAACCTTCAAAGAAGCATTGTCAGATGATTATTTGAAACTACATCGAAGGTGTGTCAATGAACCAGATACTCCAGTATCTGATTATATTTTCAATCAAGTTTTGTGCTATTTAGAAAAAATAATCCTCATGATGGGAGGGCATGCCTTGAAAGCATATATCTTGCCAACACCAGCTCATATTTATAATGAGCGGCTTTGTCGTGAGTACAGACGTGAGATAAATTACAATCTAGAGGAGCTGGCATTTAGGGTAAACGACCAATATCCAAACTTATGCAGCCTTTTTTGAGATGGTGACTGGTGCAAGAGCAGATCATAAAAACGTTCCTTGATGCACCTGGAAGAACAGGGAAGACTTTTCTACAAAATTTGATTTTGGCAAAAATTAGGTCAGAGAAAAACATTGCGTTAGCAACTGCATCAAGTGGGATTGTGGCAACGCTCTTGGAAGGGGGGTGTACTTTGCACAACATTTTCAAAGTGCCATTGAATATATATAGAATGGATGAGCCTACATGCTCTCTTACTCGAAACTCTAATATGGCCAAAGTAATACGAGACACAAAAGCAATCATTGTTGATGAAACCCCAATGACTCATAAAACTGTTTTTACAGCATTTGATCGAACAGTGTAGGATACTGCGGGTGTTAAAAAGCCAATGGGCGGTAATCCAACTTTATTATCAGGGGACTTCCATCAAATTTCCCTTTGGTAAAAAATGGGACAAGGGCAAACATTGTTAATGCAAGTTTAAAAGAGTCTGACATTTGGAGAAATATCTTTGTAAAGAACCTAACAACAAATATGAGGGCTTTATTTGTAAAGAACCTAACAACAAATATGAGGGCTTTATTTGTAAAGAACCTAACAACAAATATGAGGGCTTTATTTGTAAAGAACATAACAACAAATATGAGGGATTTATTTGTAAAGAACATAACAACAAATATGAGGGATTTATTTGTAAAGAACCTAACAACAAATATGAGGGATTAGATGACTGGAGATTATGAATCAGCAAGCTTTTCAAGTCTTCTGCTTCGAATTGACGATGGACGTCTTCCTTATGTAGAAGTGCCGGATACAATTTTAATTCCTGAAAAACTAGGTACATGTGTTGAGAAACTACACGAGTTGAAAGAAAGAGTGTACCCTGACTTAAATTTGAATAGAAAACATCCGGATTCGTTTACTGAGCGAGCCATTGTTTCTCCACTAAATTCGAATGTCAACAAGATAAATAATTGGCTAATGGCTGATTTTCCAGGCCAGGAAAAACTTTACAAATCTATTGACAATACTGTAGATGAGGATGATGCTGTGAAGTATCCTACAGAGTTTTTAAATTCAATTGAGTTTTCTGGAATGCCTTCCCATCTTCTAAAAGTTAAAGTTGGTTGTCCAGTCATGATTTTGAGATCATTGGATCCACCAAAAACAACAAATGGAACAAGATGTGTTGTAACTAGATTGCATGACAATTTGATTGAAGCAATGATTACAGTCGGGCCTTATAAAGGTCAAACTGTTCTAATTCCAAGAATTCAACTAATGCCAAGTGATAGCGAATTGCCTTTTCCTTTTCGGGGGCTACAGCTTAAATTTGGACTTTTTCCAAAAATGTTTCATTTCAATGCAATCAGAATTCAGAATTCTGATTCAATTCAGAAAGCAATCATGTAACTCTGCTAATATATATATATATATATATATATATATATATATATATATATATATATACATATATATATATACATATATATATATATAAACATAAGTAAATACGTCAAAGAATGATAGTTCATACAGTAACGTTGTTTTAATTTGAATAAAAATAAAATACACATCAAGTGCGCTTGAAAGCCAAATCACAACGTAATATTAGGAAAATAAACAAATATTTTACTTTTTGAAATTTATCACAAATATATTTCAGAGGTATACTCCATTTTCATATATTTCAGAGGTATCCCCCATCTTTCAAACCCCCTAAAAAAGAAAAAGAACCAACACACTGAAATTATTATTATTGCTTAATTTTATTTTATTTATTTATTTTTGAAAGTCGATGAGTTCTTTTTATTCTGATTAGTTAAGAGCGAAATTGACATGATAATTACCTGAATGATTCTGCACTACGAAACAGGTGCTTTCAAGAATGTAACATTTCAACATACTTAAAAAATAAATGGTAAGATTGACGACATTTTGAAATTTGGAATATAGGCTTTTGTCCTTTAATTGTATGTGTGCTCTATAGTTACATTGAGCTTTATAAATTAAAGGAGTGGTATGAATAAAAGGTGAACTAT
>NC_136513.1:50762155-50849655 GCF_053919585.1 Euprymna scolopes
GAAAAAATGATGCTATTTTTTTTAACACAAAGGGCACAATATTTATCGAATTTTTTTTTTGTATCGATTCTTCAAAAAATGCCCTGTTTAATAATGGTCATGCATTATTCGGCTCGCTAAAAAAAAAAATTGTTAATTTATTTATCAAAGATTTTAAAATGGCTTTTTTCGTATAAATATTAATTTTTTTTTTTTTTTTTTGCTTAACTTAAATTAATTATTTTTTAATTTTTCATATTCACCGAATAACTCAAAAGCGGGATAATTCAACACAATCGAAGTTCTGATATTCAGACGTCAAAATAAGGTATGCAAACAATTTTTTTTTAATCTATAATTCTGTCCCTTACAACAACACAATATGTTGTGTTCACTTTCAGGTGATTATTTTAAGCATATTTGTACCCCCTCAAAACAAGGGAGGGGTTTTGTAAGAAAAAAAAAATATATATATATATAAATATCGTTTATGAAAAATAAGTACACTGTTATAAAGTTCATTCTTCTCTTAATAATCGCTTAAATTTTCGTATTGATTGGATAATTACCTGATTTTTTGTAGATTTTTAAAAAGACGGTCCGTCAAAAAGTACTTACTTGCCCCCCCCCCCAGTTTTGGCGGTGCCTCTCTCTCTCTCTCTCTCTCTCTCTCTCTCTCTATATATATATATATATATATATATATATATATATATATATATATATATATATATATATATATAGGAGTATAAATATTTATGTCCAATAAAAATTTTAACATTTCTTATTAAGAATTTGGCACAAGGCCGAAAATTGGGGAATGGGGAGAGGACGGCCATATCAAACAAATGCTGCCTAACCTGACTTGGCTAGTTCCTACTTTCTACTTTCACGCTAATATCGCATTTGTACTAAACACCCATCATCATATACATTATTCATCAGTCACCATGAAAATACCATCCCATGATTAACCTATGTAAAACCCATATTTTTATACAATGTTTAACGGGAGGTTAGAAGCATAAAAATTTTCTATATAAAAATAAAATTATATTTACAATGAAAAAAAAATTAACTAGTAAATAGATACTTCTGTTACTAAACTGTGGCATATACGCCGATTTGCCAGTCGAAAAGGTGATGTGGGCCCGTCTTCGTACATATGGAAATTAATCAAGTGTGCACACGCTGACGTCGCAGGACAAAAAAAAAATGAGAAAAAGGGACAACACGTGGTCGAACAGAGAAGCAAAGTGTGTGTCAAGGAAAATGGACGTGTGAAGTCGAGGGAGAGAAAGCGCTGGCTCGCCCCGTGTGAAATGGCGAGGAGACAGACATTTAAAAAGCACCTATTATATAGCAGAACGTTGTTAAAACACATGTTTGTGCAAAATGATTTTTGAAAGATAACGGAATGCATTATTTTGGAAGAACCACGAATTAATGCATTTTAATTGGCACTTAAAAGATGCCCAAGTTGGATTTTTATTTCTTTCCTTTTTTGTTTGTTTGTTTGTTTGTTTGTTCATTTACGACGAAATAATAGACAACGTGCAGGCCCGAGTGGCTGAAATGTAACGACACAGTTCGAATGTAACAGCCACGGCACATTACACTCCCAATCTGTCAGCCATGACTGGATAGAGCTCCTAAGTAATTCGTAATTGTATTTTTCGATCGCCCACACTGAGAATTGAACCTTCAACTTCAGGAGAATATCACTTTTAGAATTGATGTGACGAAACTTTGTGAAAATGACATTCAAGATGAGAACAGTAGTCGGAAAAATAAAAAAATACGAACAACAAATCATCATTTCAAAAATTCAGAAACGATGTCTGATTTATGTATTTAATAGTGTAGCAAATTTCTTATCTGCTGGCGTACATCATTCGGTTTGATTTTCGTATTTAGAGACGGAGTTTTTGTGTTCTAACCCTAACCCTAACCCTAACTCCAAGGCACAATAAATTTTACTCTAATTTTGTCTTACAATGAATGTTTACATTTCAAGTTACAATTTTTTCGATTTACTTTCACTGCGTTCCAAAATGTATGCAATTTACAGAAATTTGGTTCCCAGACAACGCCGGGTAACCCTGCTAGTCATAAATAGATGCATGTTTCAGACTTGATGTGAACAGTTTTGGTATAGGTGTACGTCTTCCGTCCCCTTTTTTTACGACGTGTGCAGCCGCGTTTTTTTTTTTTTTTTTTCTTTTTCATGTATGTCATTCGTCCTCTTTCCTTTTTATTGGTGACCGACACAAACGTGGGTGGTGGCGCTAAGAGGCCATTTCAACTGATGAGAAATGTCTTAAAATTCGAGTAAACACTCTTCAAAAATCCGAGTCGCAATCATTAAAGGGTTCCGGTTACCAACAAAAAGAAGGTGCGGGGGTGGCCTCTAATTAGGTATAGAAGCGGGGAGCCCAAAGGGCGGAGGGCACTGAGTAGTGAAAGTGGTTGAGAACAGATTTTTTTTTTTTTACTTCTGTGCTGCAGATTTAAATAATCTTGAGATTGTTGTCTTAATTTATACTAGTTGAATAACCCGTTCTACTGCAGGTAAACTATAACATAAAGGAACATAGTATTAGTGACTGTGGGTGTTGGCTTAAACTGACATTCTAAGTAATACGAGGTGTTTTCAATAAGTTTCCAGACTTTTTTCTATAGAGGCATTTAAAATTGTTGGAGACTCTTGAAACTTCAACACGTTATTACTGTACAGTTTATGAGATGACTGACCAATTTTTATGGTTTCACGTTCAAATGAATAACTACAGCAGGAATTGGAATACACCCTACTAAAGCCTGATTGTCACAGCTGGTAAATTTCAAAAAATCAATCTGGACGTGAGGACACCCTAGAAGAACGATATGCAATAAATTTCTGTTTTAAACTTGGGAAAAAATGCCATAGAAATGTATGGAATACTTCAGACTGCTTTTGGACTATCTTGCATGAATTGAGCATCAGTTTTTGAGTGCATAAGAGATTCAAGGAAGGCAGGAAGTCTGTGAGGGATGATAGAGTTGTGTGAGGAGTAAGAAAGTCAGAACACGAGAGTTGATTGGCCAAATACAGAATTTCATGGATAAAGACCGTCGTGTGTCTATAGAGAAAATAAGTGCACAGTTTGATGTCAGTGTGGGAACTGCACACACAATTTTTCGCGAGGAAGTAAATCTGTGAAAGATTTGTGCTAAGTTTGTCCCAAGGATGCTCCATCCTTGTCACAGATCATTTTGACCAAGATGGGAATCAAGTTAGTTCCTCAACCTTGCTCCCTGTGACTTTTGGTTATTCCTTAAGTTCAAGGAACATCTTAGATGCTGTCGTTATGAGACAATTGAGGAGATGAAAGAGGCTGTGACGAGGGTCATTGACATGCTCACACAAGAGGACTTCCATGGGGGCCTTCCAGAAGTTGTTGGAACGATATAAAAAGTGCATTGCAGCCGGGGGAGATTACTTCAAAGGGGACTAGAGTTTCATGTGTGTACTGTCAATAAAAGTGCTCATACGAAAATGTCTGGAAACTTATTGAAGGTCTAAAGAGACATTCTCTTTGTAAACGGAACGAATATCTTAGGGCTGAACATAGATCTTAACGCAACCTTATTTTAAAATAGAAGGGAGACCTGACGTTGCCCGGAGTTGAATGATGATCAACGAATGTTTCTTACTCTCATAGTGTTAGTGTCTTCAAAATCGGTAAAATCGACCATTTTTCAATCAAATCGATTGATTGTTTGCTCTAGTTTGGGACTCATCACGGTGTATCGGGAAGAAGTTTCATATTCCTACCCGCAGTGATTTAGTCCACAATACATTGTGGACTACATTGCACTGTAGAGAAACGACTGTTGATTTTATACACTTTATTTTTTATATATAATGGTTTGAATAAAAGTTTGACATTCAAAAGCCAAGTATCATGCTTCCATTGTGCTCTAATCAGAAACATTATTTTCAAACACGCCCCTATCATATCAAAGAACCTACTATTAGTTTTATATCCCCCCCCTTTCGACTTGTGTGGTAATGAAACTTCTCAAATGCATTTTTGATGTTTAGTTGTGTAAGGTGTTAACTTTGGTCAAAATCGTCTGTTCTTTCTTTCATCGGATTATTTCGATTATCAAAACTTATCGAAGACATTCCGATACAAAACCTATCTAAGAACACTGCCAGGCATATAAATTAGCTTCGCGTGAAATTTGATAAAAATCAGCATGGCCGTTTTGGAGTCTTTAGTAAATAAACACACACACATACGCACACACACACACACACACACACATACACACACACACACACACAAACACACAAACACGAAATTTCTTTTCATGTAATATTTGTGTGTGTGTACAAGTCCCTAAAACCGAGTGATCATGTATATATATATATATATATATATATATATATATATATATATATATATATAAAGGACTATCCACTTATTTTGTGCTTCCTTTTTAAAATTAAATATGTTTTTAACGCTTTTTCAAAGTGTTTTTAACATGTTTTATTAACTACTTGTTCTTTATATATATATATATATATATATATATATATATATATATATATACATATCTATATATATATACATATATATATACATATATATATATATATATATATATATATATATATATATATATATATATATATATATATATATATATATATATATATATATATATATGAATGCATTAATTTTTGCCTTTTTATTTTACTTTTATTGGGGATAGACAAAGGTTAACTCATCTACGATAAACATTCAACTTGAATTGGATGAAGGAGTTTGACGCATCTAAAACTCCTTTATTGTTACTTCCTAAGGCATGAATTATGTCACATGTATGTAAGTTCATACAAGAAGACGTTGACGTCGCAAAACCGATTTCCCGAGACATGAATAACGTTTCTTTTGCGTCGAGCAAAAGTAAAGATGGCGATCAGTCACTTCCTGTTTATGCTACACTGCTTCCTGTCAGTCGGTAAGCGTGTCAAGTGGCGGGGAACAATGTTCCTCATTAAATTTGAGCAGGGACACTTTCACGTGGCTAAGGGAGGGTGAGGATTCTCTTTACAAACGGATATGTCTCTTAGCAGGTACTTTTACAGCTCGATGACCAATGAATTTACGTATTATTAGTTTTATATACATACAAGGGGAAGGGGAATAAAAAAAAACGTAAAGGAGAGAGAAGACTGACATACAAAGATAATTAGAAAGAAATATGGGAAGAAGAAGAAGAAAAAAGAAAGAGAGTGGAAGAAGAAAAAAGAAAGAGAGTGGAAGAAGAAAGATGAATTTAAAAAAAGGAAAGGAAGGAAAAGGAAAACAGGCGAACAAAAACGAAGGAAAGAAAGAAAAGATCAAAAAGAAAGAAAACGGGGAAAGAAAAGAAATGATTTATACGAAAGTGCATTTTTACCTAAATGCGAGTTGGGAATAATTTTCCCTATTTACCAATTCGATACCCTAAATGCATATATTATTTAAAATATAATTTATGCTGACACATGTTTCGTCTTCTACGACTCTTCAGAGTGGCTGAATCTAGCGAAATTCGAAATCGGAACCCCATGATTAGAATCCTAAACATCTACTCCTACGATATCTCACGCGACCATTTGATGCATCGCGTTTTATGTAGATGTTATTTATTTTTATATTACGCTTGAATGCCATATATGCCAATGCAATTAGATTATGTTACTTTTTGTCTGACGGGTTGAGAGTTTGACAATAAGTACGACTGCTGTATTCCGACTGACAGTACAGAAGCCGTAACTCTTTGGTAGCGCCTAGAGCGGCTGCTCTATCATCAGTTGTATGATCTCAGGAAGGATTGTAGTTCCATGTCGCACATCGAAAAGAGTATTGCACCCATCTCCGATGAACTTTCCCAAGGCCACAATTCTGTAGATGAAGAGTCAGCTGATATATATATATATATATATATATATATATATATATATATATATATATATATATATATATAAGCAGGGAGACACGACGTTGTCCGGGATTGAATGAGGATCAACGAATGTTCTTTGCCATACTTTTATTGTCATCGAAATCAGTCAAATTGCCCATGTTGCAATCGAATCGATTGATTGCCTACTCTAGTTAAGGACGCACCGTGGTGCACCAGGAGAAACCTCCACGTGACTTCTACGCAGTGATTTTGTCTATTGTTGATTTTATAAAATTACTTTTACATAATGTCTTGAATTAAAGTTTGAATCTCAAAGTCAAGTATCATGATTCAATTTGACCTTAAACAGAAACATTTATTTCGCACGCACACCTGATCGTTCTGCTTGTTTGATGACAAAACTTCCCAAATGCATTTGTAATGTTAGGCTGTATAAGGATGTTAACTTTGTTCAAAATCGGACTGTTCTTTCTTTAATCGGATTTTTCGATTATCGATTAATGACTTTCTATACTTATCAGAGGCAATCTCCTACAAAACCTATCTAAGAAAACTCCCAAACGCATAAAGTATCTTTGTGCTAAATTTCATAAAAATCGGCCCAGCTGTTTCGGAGTCTATAACGAACAACCTCACACACACACAAAAATAAAGTGCCTTCCCCAAAATTGTTGTAACTGCCAAAAAAAAGAGTGAGTGCCCTCTCAATAACAACACCATACATTATGTCTATTCTTGCACCGTAACTGAAAAAAATAAATTTCACTTAATTTCATCAAGTAGTTTTTTTTTTTTTTTTTTTTTTTTTTTACAGCGAAAAAACAATTCGTTATGCTACCCAGCAAAAGGGCAGACAATCGACAAAAATAGCAGAACCCTTTATTTTTTCTAAAAAAAAAGCACTTGTTTTTATAGTACAATGAAATAAATAAACTTATTAAATAAATAAATTGACTTGTTAATGTCGAAAAACACTCGGGTTTTTTTTTTTTTCGTTTGAAAACAGACTTTAATAAGCGAACCTGAAAAACTTAGATGAAAATATACAACGTAAATCAATCAAGTGTATTTTTTTTTACTACAAAGCCACAAAACCAAGCACCTCAAACCATCCACGACCTCTAATCTCCCTTCAATCAATTACCTTCGACCCAACCTTTTTGGCTGCACAATCTATTCCACCAGATAACAGGCATAGTAGTAGCTTTTCACTCAAAAATTTCCAAAACAGAATTGCCCTTACTGACCCTATTACTTCACCTCCTGCAGGTCCCTCAATAGATAATCACAATAACTATTATCCACATTCTTCCCTCGCTCGGAACCATTATGGTAATCACCACTCCAGCAAAAATAAACAATCTCCACTCCAAACATACACACATATTGGCTCTACTTGCACTTTGATTAAGCTAAGAATATCCAACAAGATATCTTCGTTTAATGATAAAACACAGGAAATAATTAAGGGAAATTTTTAAGGACTTTAATAAAAAAAAAAAACCCAAAAAAACTTCGATCTAAGAATATTCCATTCATAATCAATTAGTCTATTCTCGGTAAATCCAAATCCCGTACCCCAGGGTTCAAATCTTGTCGCCTATGTATTTCTTAGGCTGTTACGATAATAACATCTCCTCGAAGTAAAAGTTAATTTACACAAAAAGCGAACTAATTTCCCAATGCAAACATAAGGCAAAATACCATTACAGTAGCTTTCAAATTACTTAGCCTTCGATTAATACCGTAATTTCACCAATTTGAAATAACTCCCACACATCACTTAAAATAATATATATCAACCCATATTTATCTTCCTTTACAATCTTCTTGTTTTCCTCAAACAAAATAGTCATTTTTAACATACGCCGTCTATTTTTCTTTACTTTTTTGGAGTTATATATGTTTGATTGTTGCCGTGGACTCTCCCAAACGTTGTAATAGTGTAATTTGATTTGTATTTTTCTTATCTTTTTTGTTTTCGTTGGTTTTGTCTTACTTCTGCAGTTGCATATTTTGTTATTATGATGAACACCCAATTTAACGTTAAAGCAGCCACCGAGAAAAGTTCATCAACAGAATTTCGTGTAGTTTTTAATGCAGATAAAAACAGACATCCAATGAGCATGGTAGGCGATTCAGTTTATAAACATTTAACGAATTTATTCTTTTATGGCTGATGAAAGTTTTGGTAAGAGAGACATAATTCTTCATTCAAGAGATAACATGTGAAACGTGTATGTGAATCTCACAGATCTTGTGACAGCCTTCAATATCCCCTGCTATTTGTATATGAAGATGGTGGATATCATTTGGGGTTTCAACAATTTGGAAATATGTTTCATGTTTGGATTTTTATGCGTACCATTTTATGATCAGAGATATTCTTTCAATCATCTTCACAAAAGTCAAAATCTCTTCCATCAGTTTGCAGTTGATAGGTTTACAACAGTTGAAACAGACAGACGTTTATATGTCAAAACTCATCAAATCTAAGAGTAGATTCCTACATACATTTCAAAGACCATAAAACTAACGATGGGCAAAGAAGAGATATAGGTCAGATATGCATTTTACCTCATAGCTTCACAGGTAGTTTACGATATATGCATGGAAGAACCCAAGATGCAATGACATGTCAGAAATTATGCAAAACCAGACCTTTTTATTACATTCACTTCAAATCCAAAGTGGAAGGAAATTCGAATGAACTCTTCCCTGTACAAACATACACTAATCGACAAGATCTATTGGCTAGGATGTTTCGCTTGAAGATAATCAAAGTGTTGAATCTGGTAAACAAATAAGAAATCGTTGATCCACCACGATGCTACTGAGTGTCAAAAAAGAGGCTTGCCTCGTGTGCATATATTATTGTGGCTTACCAGAAAAATCAGCTACAATCAAATTAATTCCATTATATGAGTTAACTGTTATACAAACTGATCCAACCTTATTTGAAATAGTAAAGAGTCATACGGTGCATGGGCCTTGTAATATCAATAGAAATTCGCCTTGCATGGTTGATGCACAAAAATATACCCTAAAAACTTTCTATTTGAAACTTAGTTTAGTGAGGATGGTTATCCGGTTTATAGGAGAAGATCACCTAAAGATGGTGGCTTTGAAACTATGGTTGGCACACATGAGGTTAACAATAGGTGACTTGTACCTTACTCTCTCTTACCTTCGAAGACATTCAATACTTAACGAATCAATGTTTATTTTTGCAATTATGTGACATATGTTTTCATTACAAAAAAATGTTACTCGATGGTGTATTTTTGGGTTTCTTATTCATGGAAGGCTTCCTCCAATCCAGTAGTTGTCAGTTCATCTTAAAAATGGCCAGAGGGTTTATTTCACAAAAGAAAATGCTACCCAAGTCGCCCTAAATTCAAAAGATACAACTTCTGCTAGTGTACACACACACACACACACACACACACACACACACACACACACACACATACATATATATATATATATATATATATATATATTCGAAAAACTGTCTAGATTCAGGAGAACAAAAGAAAAACTTGCAGCAAATGTTTGAAATTTCGACGATGAGTTAAAAATTGTAATCGATTTATTTGGACAAAAACTAAGATTTTCTGTCGATTTTACAAGCGGTTTCGATTCTAGTTGATATGCAAGAACTGAACTCCCAAATAAGATTTGACGTTCGGATAGACAATAGAGAAAATTCAAAGATATTCGCACATTAGAAGAAACGATTCATTTAGAATTTGTACAATTTATCATCTAAAAACTGAATTGGTTACTTGCATTGCATTAATTACGAAATTAATCTTCTTTATTATTTGAAAGCATTCAATTTTTTCTTTTAGACGTTAAATGAATGCCCGTTAACAAACAAAAATATTTCAGGTAATATTTAAATGCATATTATTATGCGAATGGCTTTTTTAATGTGATTGTACGGATAACGAATAAGAAAGAGGGATAAAATTATAAATCAAAATAAA
Organism: Euprymna scolopes; assembly: GCF_053919585.1. Lineage (NCBI taxonomy): Eukaryota > Metazoa > Mollusca > Cephalopoda > Sepiida > Sepiolidae > Euprymna > Euprymna scolopes. Next base: position 50,772,088 of record NC_136513.1, read on the forward strand.
GACATTAAAAAAGAAGGTACTCCTGCAGTATTTTACCCACCGATTTCACGATCTTAGTCGAGCGTTGATCGACATCCGTCGGAAAACGCCGGAACATGGCGAGCGGTACGATACTCTATCAGCCAATCAGCCAAATTATATATATATAAATTTTCACCTCAAACAAGGCACATTGCCACTTTGGTGTAGGGGGCTACTATCAGGGGCAACAGCTACTGGGGTACTATGTAGGGAGTTGGGCAGCAAGATGTCGGTTCACGTTACACTTGAACTTCTGCATGTCCGTACAGTTGGGAGAGCAGGAACCTGGAATGAAATTCCAAAGTCTAGCGGTTCTGGGGAAGAAACTATTGGAGTAGAAAGCTTTTTTCACATCTAGGGATCTCTACTGTGTGGGGTGGGATTTAGCTGCCTATCGGATTTGTCGTGGGGGCATAAGTGCTTGCAGTTCGTCAGAGCATTCACCATTAAAATACTTGTAGAACAGGCAGAGGGATGCAACATTTCGTCGATGGGACAGAGGCTGAAGCTTAGATGCCAGTTCAGGACCTATCAGATTGGCGACTCTCTTTTGAGCCCAAATATGACACCAAACTCCATACATGGGCGAATGGTGGCCTTATAGAGGTACAGGATACTTTCGGGTGTTAGTGTTTTTCTAGCACGGTAGAACACGATATATATATATATATAGTATTATAAATTATGTGGTTTATCTATTTTATTTTTACTTTCATCATATTTTGCTTTGATTTTGATACCCCCAAATTCAACCTAAATTTACAACCCTTCCTTTTCATAATCTATCATACTTTCATAAATCAGAGTCCATTTTCTGTAGGCTGCTTTTGAACCCAGTCAACGACGGGTACTTTTGTTATATATATATATATATATATATATATATATATATATATATATATATATATATATATATATATATATATATATATATATGTATGTATATGTATATATATTGCCTGGAAAATATAATTATCCCCTAACACGTGTTTCATCGTCTACGACTAATCAAAGTGGCTGAATCTAGCGATATCTATAACGTCAAAAATATATAGGGTATTTAAATAGGTTAAGCCTATAAAGTGAATGTGGTATTTTGGTGATTAACCCGACAACTCCTCATATTCATCCTACCTATTCCCCTTTTAACATTGTGTCACATTATATATATATATATATATATATATATATATATATATATATATATATATATATATATATATATATATATATATATATATATATATATATAATAACTTTGTAAAACAAATCTATCTCAATCTGAGTGATGCCAACGATGTATCACTATTTCTTTATCGGTTTACCTGCGTCAGCGTGCACGTGCTCTCCCCTACACATGCACACACACACACGCGAACACATATATAGAGGTACATACACGCACACACACAGACACACACACAGACACACACACAAACACACACACACACACACAAACACACACACAAACACACACACACACACACACACAAACAAACATAGACAAAGGTACATACACGCACACATATATCTATGTCATCTCGTTATTTCGCTGACCTTATTCTAGTAGCGTGCAAAACTACACCCGCTTTCATTCCTGCCCTCACTTCGCATACAGATCCCTACCCCGTATCGCCCCCGCTAAGACAGCATCTCTTTCTTCATAGTTTGAATCGATCCGGATGACTTTAATTTCACCCCCCCCCCCTTCCCCCCCGCTACACGCCACTGTTTGCAGCCGAAATCTTCAAGTCGCTTTCACTCCAACTCTCTTTCTGTTCCTTCCTTTTTTTTCTTTCTTTCTTTCACCCACATTCCAAAGTCGTGAGTCATTGCTGAAAAACCACAACCTTCCCTGCCACCTCCGCCTCCGCTTAGGCCGCCCCTACCTCCGCTCCTCCCAGTGCCACTTCCCGGTTTTCGTCATAATCTCGTGTTTCATACTTTCTTCTTCCCTCTCTCTTTCTCTTTCTCTACCCCCCCTGTCTCCCCCCTCTCTTTCTCTCTCCATCTATCTCTCTCTATTTCTCGTTTACCGTTTTTCATTTATTTCTATATTTTCTTTCCTTTAATTTATCGAAAGACAGAGCACAATAAATAGATATATATAATTTTTTTTTTACTTGGGAGTCACCACTTATCAAGGCTGATAGGCCACTCGACAATAAGGGTTAATGAATGCAAGGTGGCGGTGTAGAAATCACTAATGGTGTACCTATTTACTATGCCTCCCCACGGGACAGAGTTAGACACCAGGGTCGTTTTTTAACGTGGAGAAAAGGTACAAAAATAAAAATTGTCTCAGTCGTGAAGGATTTCTCCTCCACCGAAAGAGAACAAGAAACAGAAGTGCAGCATCTGAAGGACAGATACTACACTTTGATCTTGTCCCGAAGGCCAAGAAGTATTTATGGGATCGGCTTAACAGAAACTTGTTTACATTGGCTACCATGTTGTATTCAACTGGGAAGAAGATCAGCGGAACAGTGTTCCTAAAGTTGGACAGTTCTGGGAAAGAAGCTTTGTCCGTGGAATCTGCATTTAGATTTAGGCACAGATAGAGAGTGTGGAAAATCATATATAGTGGTTACAGGAGTCAGGAGCCGAGTGTTTCTTGTGAAAGTTTGGCATAGGGGCACAGTTAAGAAATTTTATATATATATATATATACACTTGTGCCCGATATTATTCATACCCCTCGGATCTTTGAGATTTCTATAAGAATATTGCTCAAACCAGAAGGTAGACAATATTAAAGGGGTTTCAAACAATAAATCAAGCATAGGTATTTAATTTAAACTCAACAAATAAATAAATTATGCAAGTTTGAAACATTATACACAGAAAAACAATAATGGCACTAGTTCAAAATTGTTCATACCTCTCTTACTAATAGTCAATAGCATGCCCTTTATTCTTAATAACTGCCTGTAACCGTTTTGGATATTTATCAACGAGGTTTTTACAAGCATCAACACTGATTTTTGACCATTCTTCAATGCAGTAGTTCTCGAAATCCCTCAAATTTCTAGGTTTCCGCTTTTTAACCTCAGTTTTCAATATGTGCCAGAGGTTTTCAATAGGGGTCAGGTCGGGACTCTGGCTAGGCCATTCCAAAACATTAATTTGATTATCCTCAAACCATTTCTTGACTATTTTGGCAGTATGTTTTAGATCATTATCCTGTTGAAGGACCCAGTTTGGTCCTGAATGGAGCTTCTCCGCACCCTGTCTTATGTTTTTCTGGAGTATCTCCAAATATTGCTCCTTCTTCATGGTTCTATCTATCTTGACCAAACTACCTGGGCCACTAGCCGAAAAGGAGCCCCAAAACATTAGGCTACCACCACCATGTTTCACCGTGGGTATGGTGTTCTTTGGGTTGTAAGCTTCTCCTTTCTTCCTCCAAACGTAAGAAGCATCCATATGGCCAAACAATTCAATTTTTGTTTCGTCAGTCCACAAAATACTTGAGAAAACGGACTCTGGAGAATTCACATGGGTCCTAGCAAACTTTAGACGTGCTGCAAGGTGTTTTCCGGTGTGCAATGGAGTCTTCTTGGTCTTCTTCCTTTCAGACCATTTTCATGCAGAGTCCTTTGCAATGTTTGCCTTGATATTTTTATGCCAGAAGACTCCAGATTTTCTAAAATGTCCTTAGTAGTGGTGGTTGGATTTGCATTAACACTTCTTACAATATTCCTGGTGGCTCTAGCAGACAGTTTCCTTTTCCTTCCTCTACCAATCAAGTTGTTTTTTGTGTGGTGGCTCTGGAAATTTTTGATGATGCTCTGTACTGTTGCTGTAGGGACCTCAAATTTCTTGGAAATTGACTTGTAACCTAAACCATCCTTATGTGAATTCACAATTTTAGTCCTAAGATCATTACTAAGCTCTTTTTTCTTCCCCATTCTAATAATTTTTATTCTTTTATTGGTTTTCAGTTAATATAATTTTAATTTCTGAAAAATGCAAAAAACGAAATGAAATTAATCAAAGGTTGTATAAAAGCATTCAAAATCAGAATCAAACAGGAAACAAACAGTCAGAAACTCGATTAATACTGAAAAAAATAAGGGGGGTATGATTATTTTTGAACATTGCAGATTTTATAAATAGCTGTATATTTCTTTTATTACAAGTATCCCGAGATTTTAAAATGACGAAAATGATCAGAAGAGGTTTATTAAGAATATGTATCAGTATGGACGTAAACAATAAATTCTTACAAAGTTACACCTAATAAACTCAATTTTCAAGGGGGGGTATGAATAATATCGGGCACAAGTGTATATATATATATATATATATATATATATATATATATATATATATATATATATATATAAGCCGTTACATTTTGAATTTGTATTCCAATATCAACAGTGTTTATTAATTAAAAAAAACAAATTTGACACACACGCACAATTAGCGCTTACAATGTATCAAACACCTTGCTTCAGCAACATTTAAAGACGTGCTAGGCATTACCACCTTCAGCATATCACGTTAAAAAAAAAGTAAAAAATTTTGATTATGCTGACGATTTTAATGCATAAATATATTTATTTATTGCAAAAAAACAAAAAACAAACTAAAAACAAACTCTTTTACAGCCCATGCCACTGGACCGAGCATGACCAAATCTGGCATGATGGTGGTCCATCACCTAGGGATGGTGCACACCATTTTCCAAGGTAAAGGCCGAAGGTCAAGGTCAAAGCCTATTTATATATACTCTCCTACAGCGCACACTACAGGGCTGATCATGAACACACCCAACATGATAATGGTCTCCGACCTAGAGATGGTGCACGTCATTTTCAAAGTCAAGGTCAAAGGTTAAGATTATATTTGATGCGGCTCTTCATAAAGTCCCCCATCCAAGTTGGGGTATCTTTGCTATATCTTTGATAAAAATATGTTTGTGTAGCGAAAAGATGTTAACCATTGCGATTCTTTGTAATCATTTCGATTTTTATATCTAACAATATCAGTGTCCACTTTGAAATAATCTATTTGTTTTAAAGTTCATAGTTGAATTTCAGTCACTTCAGGGGGTTGTTAAAATTTTAAACATATTAAGCTCTTACTCCGTTCACTTGCTGATAGGGTGCATGCGAAGCAGATGCCCGAGCGTACACCAAAGTCCCGCGTGAATCGCAGGTATCTTTGCATATATATATATATATATATATATATATATATATATATATATATATATATATATATATATATATATATATATATTTATAATGACAACACAAGAGTCATGGGTATATCTTTAATAAACTTTTTACCCCCACCGCCATTAAAAAACAAAAAAAAAAAAATGTATCAGGTACTCGTGACAAAAAGATAATATCGTACACCAAAAATCATGTGAAGTAGTTTTCTTTTTAAATACGAAAATCAAATTTTGCTGTCAAATGAACAGCGACGATATCGTGACGCCATCTTTTAAAGCAAAGGAAATAACTTCAAATAACTCAAACTTGCGAAATTTTCGGAAGCTATTTTTAACATGGGGATTTTGTAAAAACAAAAATTCGCTTAAAATATTTTTTTATATAAAAACAAAATTTCTTGATACATTTACGTGTTTTTTGGGGGAATACGATATTTTCCCGCCACGGGTACATATTTTAATTATATTTTTATTTCAATCGAATATCCAGAATCTCTTCGCCAATACTCATTGCGTGACGTCACAATCACTTCCGGCAACAAAGTCAACACGAGTCTATGCCATTACTTAAATGGCCTTGTTTTTCTGTTGATTGTCGTATGCTGTTGCTCCTGTGCAGTTCTAAGCGTTCTCTTTGGGAAGGGGTTAGTTTATTGCTAATCTCCTGAGGCGTCCCTACTGGGGAATGCTTAGGGGGCTGTCTAGGCAACTTTTTGCAGGCCAGAGTGCTATACCTCTAGAGCTCTAGCTCTTCACCCACACTTTTATGTCAAATCTTTTCGTCATATGCAGGGGTGGGGTAAAGATAAATAATACATGGGCTTCTGCTGATTTCCCTTAAAGCCTGTGTGGCCCAAGTTAGCCCCACCGCCACTTTTACTATGTATTCCTTCCCATTGCTCTACAAGAACACATCAAAAGGTGAAAACGCATTCCTGTGATTCATAAATCGATTATCTCCCTTTATTGTGTCCCAGCGAAATCTTTACACTCGAATGGACGACGCAGTCAAAAGTAGGTCTTGACTGAAAGGCCAGACAAACAGTGAGTAATTTATGTCATCCAGGATTTATTCCTTCAGAAAACCGTCCCGGTCTTTCATACAGCAGATGCGCGTTTTTGTTTTCCGGGCACAAATGACTAGTATAACTGCTTGACTTTCGCGTTTAAATTCAAGAAATAATTTTTTTACGTTTCTGAATTTTTGAGATAAGGATTGGTTATTCATACTATTTTGATTAATCAGACTACTGTTCTCATCTTGAGTGTCATTTTCACAACATTTTGGTTGATTTAACTTCCGACATTTTTGCAGATGTATCTTGTTGAACTCGGGAATGTTTCTGTAAAACTCGGGAATGTTTCTGTCGAACTCGAGAATTTGGACGGAATTTCGAACGGAACCCTTTATTTACTTCACGAGGATATTCAGATACTCTCATGAAGGTTGAAGGTTCAATTCTCAGTGTGGGCGACCGAAAAATACAATTACGAATTACTTAGGATCTCTATCCAGTTATGGCTGACGGAACGAGAATATGCTACCCCTGTGAAGTAAATAAAGGGTTCCGTTCTAAATTCTATTCAAATTCCCGAGTTTGACAGAAAAATTCCCGAGTTCAACAAAATACACCTGAAGAAGGCCGGAGGTGACACCGTTGTGAAAATCACACTTAAGATAAAAACAGAAGAAATTATTTTCCATTCCTCTATTTAAACCCTTCAAAATCATTTTCGAATTTAAAATGGTTAGCAGAATTAAAACAGATCAGCATGCAATGGCTGACTTTTATTTACTACCGTGACTCTTCGAATGTAATTTTTAATCCTGAAAGCTTCCAAGTAAAAAGTAATCTAAATAAAAAAAAATCATAGTTTTTACGTTTTAAAGCTTTTAAAATTCAATGTAAAATTGTCGACGAGAACCCGCGACATAACGAACAAAGTACTAGGTACAGTTTTAAATGAAACTTTTCTAGAGGTTGAAGGTTCAATCCTAAGCGCAGGCGATAGTTACAATTTTGAATTGCTTAAGACGGAACGAGGACATGATATCCCAATGGATTTAAATGAAGGGTTCTGTTCAAAGATTTGTACAGATTCAAGCGTTTCACAGAAAGATTCCTGAGTTTGACAAGATGCACTTGAAGAAGGTCGGAATTTACATCGGCCGAAACGTTGTATGAATAACACTCAAGATGAGAACAGTAGAATAATAGAATTAGTTCATTTTTGTTCATCATCAAAATAAAAAATAATCTTATTCATGCGCCCCTATCGTATCAAAGAGCCAAATTCTGCAAAATATACACCGGAATGTGGCATTTTTATAATGTTATCTTTTTCGATAATATATTTCCTGAACTAACTGAAAATTTGCGCATTTTTGTGGCAATCACTCCAGACAAGGCATCAAGCTACTCACTGTAAGGAGCTAAAAAAAAAAAAAAACTCTACCTCAAAAATTACCCAACGATAAGTATTATATGGGTAGATTCCAACCAAAAAACAGCATTTTTCCGCTTTGCCAGAAACATCGCTCATGGAATGTGAGGATTAAAGGATAATATAAGAAAGATGAGAGTAAGGAGATTGTCGAAAGTAAAGCCAAAATCAACTTTCTATTTTCATTCTATGAAAATTTTCGAAATCGAAAGGATTCAAAACGAACTTGTTACTTTTTATGAAAAAATATTTTTGCGTTTCAATGAAAATCCGTTTTCTTTTTTGTTGTTTTTTTTTGTGTGTAATTCGATATAACACCGTGTTATGTTGTCTTCAAATAAGTATTGAATGATACGAAACAGTGGAACAAAGAAGTGCTTTGTTTTCTCTCTCTCTCTCTCTCTCTCTCTCTCTCTCTCTCTCTCTCTCTCTTCTGGTAATGGCCACAATAAACAATAACAACGAATTCTCCTATTTTTAGGGGAGGGGGGTCTCGTAAGTACGAGTGTGAGAGGGGAGGGAATTCTGTCTGAAAGAAAAATGCAACACCAAAAATAAGACAGAGGAGGATAGATTACTGGATTGTGAATGGGTTTAGAAAGAAGAAGAAGAAGAAGAAGAAGAAGAAGAAGAAGAAGAAGAAGAAGAGAACGAATGAGAGGTAGAATGAGGAGAAGGGGAGGAAGAGCAAGAGAGGGGGGAGAGGAGACGAGGAAATGTGGAGTCAGAGAAGATGAGAAAAGAAAAAAAGGAAAGGTGGATATAGAGAAGAAGAGAGCGATAAAGAGAAAGAAGGATGAGAGAACGAGTGAGTAGTAAAAAATAGGAAGAAAAGCATAAAAATAGGAAGAGGGGGAAGAGAAAGGATAGAAAAGGGGGGGGGGCAATGAAAAAAAACTGAAAAGAAGAAAGAGGATATGATGATGGGAGTGGGCGGAGGAGTAAGTAAAACTTTTAAAATCTTTTGATCAAGTTAGAAAAATTTTTCTGCCGATTTTGCAATGATGTCCGTGCGCATCTCGATCTTTGCGTGGCTGATGCACGTTGGCATCAGGTTTTTCATTTCATTGGAAGGCATTTTGGTGTATCACGTGTTGATGGCATCAGTGCAAATTATTGCGAATTGAATCGACATTTCTTACAGGAAATCTAAAACAATACAATAATAAACAAGCACGGGCAGTAAGAGATGGATATACAAAGATAAAGATAGAAAGATGTGAAAAGCGAAGTCTTTGCTAGTGTAAATTTGTGCGCTAGTCTGTGTGTGTGTGTGTGTGTGTGTGTGTGTGTGTGTGTGTGTGTGTGTGTGTGTGTGTGTGTGTGTGTGTGTGTGTATAAGAGAAATAAAATTAAAACTGTAAGTTGAAATTTAAATCCAGTTAAATATAATTAGTCCGGTTGGAAAATTTTCAACGCAGCTGAAATTATGGAACTTGTTTTTTTCAGATAGTGATGTGGTGTGTTGCACACAGGGCCTTTGAGCGTGTAGTGTTGTAGCTTAGTGAATGTGTAGAGTGCTTAGCTGCTTGGCTTTCAGGTGCTTTGCTCCTCTTGCTTCCAGCTGTAACCGCCACCTATACTCGCAAGAGTGAAGGGGAGGCAGTTTAGTAAGCCCGGCCCACTGGTGGTTAGAGCGTCTCACTGGTCAAGACTCGCATGCCACCTCCTCGTGGTACATCACGGTTTAACTGGGTACCTTGCGGCCCCAGGCTAAGTGCATGTGGGATCTCGGAGTAGTCTGGAGCCCCAGAGGTGTTGAGTGCATGGCCCTCCGGCGTGAGGACACGCCCTGGCTTACACCAATCCAGACCCCAGCTATGTGGTCAAATAGCAAAATGTCATCTCGGCAGCAGGAGTTGGCAGTCATGGTATGAGCGCAGCTGATATATTTTTCAACCACCGGTCTCCCATGGCGGATCACTGAGCGGATGAATCAAGAACGATCAACGGTCAGGGATCAACACCCAGTTAGCGGGTACTGCGGGGCAACCTACCACTGCTCCAGCTGTCGCACTCCTGTGCTCCGCTGGGGTCCGCAATGTTGGGTCCAGAGGTGGATGTTCTGTTCTGGGCATGCACTCATCCACTACTTCCCTGCCCCGGCGCTTGACGTTTCAGGCAACTACTATGGATATGTCAAGAATAAATTCTCAGCGACTGCTATAAGATCTGGTGCCAAAAGATCCTGCCAGCAATACACAGACTTCCTGAACTGTAGAAGACTGAAGCGCCTTGCCAATCGTCGTCCTCGACGTTAAGGGCCTATAGTAGTAGTATAGTAGTAGCTGTAGTCCAGAGATAGGTTGATCCACGGTTGAGTGAATTCGAGAAATAAAATGGACAGAAAATCAACGTCATCTCCCATCGTTGGATTAATTAGAAAAGATAATTTCAGACTAATTTTAAAAAAAATTAAGGTCAGCCTAAAAAATGTCAGCACGCGAATGTTTTTATGATTAACAGCAAATTGCCTAGACGGACCGAAAGTTCAATGTCAATATTAAAAGGTTGGGGAGTAAAGATTGGAAAGTTTTAAGCGTGGCAAATTTTTAACTTATTGGTAATTATAAGGCTGTCAAATAGTAATAATGATGATGATGATGATGATGATCGTCGTCGTCGTCGTCGTCGTCGTCGTCGTCGTCGTCGTCATCATCATCATCATCATCATCATTATTATTATTATTATTATTATTATTTTTTTTTTTTTTTTTTTTTTTTTTTTAAATTTGGATGTGATTCTTTCCAAAGAATTATTTTGGCCTTTCGGATTACCTTTAAAAGAATCTTCATGCAATTTTATGTTATTATTTTGTTTTTACATTTCCTACATTTTTCCACTCGGGGAGAGGGGGAAGTTATAAGACATAGAAAGAGGACGAATATATATATATATATATATATATATATATATATATATATATATATATATATATATATATATATATATATATACTGGTATTTATATCAGATTGAAGTTTACCATTGCTTATATAAAGTAAACAGTGCATCTTTTTTGATTTCATTATTTTTATATATATATATATATATATATATATATATATATATATATATATAGAGAGAGAGAGAGAGAGAGAGAGAGAGAGAGAGAGAGAGAGAAAGAGGTTTGTGTTTACTATACCCTTTTTACGCAAATATTATGCAAATATAAATCATGTAGAATATCTGCATGAATATAATTACACGTAATAGTTAACTAAAGATGATCATCCCATAAGAAAACAAAAAAAAAAAAACTCACAGGGAATTAATTAAAATGAATGTTTAAAAAATATGCAAATTAGCTAGATATTTTGAAGATGAATACAATTTCACGGCCCATATATAACAAAGTTGTATTTTTTTTAAATAAATAAAAAAGAAAAGGGGTTTTATATATAAAAAAAAAATTATATATGTATATCTTTTGAATATATATATCTCAGTTTGACTCTTCTGCGTGAAAAAAAGGAAAGAGCCAAATGGTCAGCAGCCATACCATTGAACGCATCACTGAGTCCACACACTTGTACTATGTGTGGACGCGTTCGTAAGTCTTTTGCAGGACTTAAATGGCATCTGATGCTGAAGTATAAATGAAGTTAAACAATAAGTTGTTGGAATCTCATACGCCGAAATCGACTTGGTTTGTTTGCTTGGTTTTTGTTCCATATAGAATGCTGTATATATATATAAGCATTTAATAAGAATAAAAGTTTAATTTCAACTGTATACTTGCTAATGAAGACAAACATGACTTACGTTGCCGGTTCGAATTTCTTGACTGGTGCTAATTGTGACACTCTGATGATTCCCGAAAGGATGAAACACTAGTGTCTGTAGGTATTTAATAATTATTATAGATTCTCCGACCACTCCATTGTAGCAGTTAAGATAAAAATGAAATGTAATAAGTCCCCAGACGTACCTCTCCACCGTACTGTATACCGATACTCCATGGCTGACTGAGATAGCTTCCGTACATTCATATCTGATCTACTTCTGCATTCCATGTTTAAAAAAGGATGTGTCCTCTATAGTATCAGACCTGACCGAATGGTTAATTTTAGGCATAGACCGATTCATACCATCTAAAAAATTCCAACAAAAACCTAACAGCCAGCCATGGTTCTCCCCAGAATGTGCTGCGGCCATCGCACACAGAAATCACTTTTTCCGTAGCTACCAATGTAATAGATGTACTGAGACTAAAGCTGCTTTCAGGACTGCCAGCAACTACTGTAAAAGAGTAATAAAAAATGCAAGAGAGCTATATGTTCAGTCCGTTAAATCCAAAGTAGCTGATCAGCGGCTTGGTTCTCACCAGTTTTGGCAAATAGCAAACAAGATCCTGAACAGAAGCGTGCGTTCTATCCCAACCATCATCAATGCACCTGAGGTCATCTCGTCAGCATCAGATAAGGCCAAACTATTTGCCGAGAAATTTGCAGCTAATTCTACCCTATGCAACGAAGGCCATCAACTCCCCGTATTTCCTCCTATAACACACAACACGCTATGCAACATACAAATATCTGTGCGTGAGGTCGCCAAGTTAATCAAGAACCTTGATTCCAGTAAAGCAACCGGCCCTGACGGCATTCCAGTTATAGTGTTAAAAAAGCTCCAACCAGAACTTCCCCCCATGCTTTCCAACACTCTGGAAAACCTCATCAGTATGCCATGTATTTAAGAATTCAGGTGAAAAGTCATCTCCCTCTCAGTACAGACCAATAAGTCTCCTGTGTGTCATGAGTAAGTTGTTGGAATCCATATTAAATAAAGAAGTAGTCAATCACCTCAGCAGAAACAACCTTCTTAGTGACATGCAATATGGTTTCCGCTCCACAAGATCTACAGTAGATGTGCTAATGGTTATATCTCATAGGATTAGTGAATCTCTTGACAAAGGCTTCCTTTCCAGGGCAATTGCTCTTGACATATCAAAGGGCTTCGATAAGATGTGGCATAAGGGCCTACTTTACAAGATTTCCAGCTACGGTATCACTGGTAATGGTTTCTCAATCATTAAATCATTTCCCTCCGATAGGTTCATAAGAGTAGTGGTTGATGGGCAGAAATCAGAGGCCCAGAGTATTAATGCTGGAGTCGCTCAGGGGTCCATCTTGGGCCCAACTCTCTTACTGATCTACATCAATGATCTCCTAAAATATATACTTAAATCATTCGTTGACATCTATGCTTATGACACGACCATCTATGGCAACACACCAAAGGCCGTAAATGACAAGGTTCTCTCAAATTCTGATCTTGAGCGCGTGGTACAGTGGGAAAAGAGGTGGCTGGTTACTGTAAATGCATCCAAAACCAAGCTTTTATCTTTACATCATCAACGCTCTGATCCCCATCTGGCATCAATTGAAATAGATGGCTCTCATCTAGGGGAGGCTCCATGTTTTGACAAGCTTTTGGGTTTGACCTTTACTCCTGATCTGAAATGGAACACGTACATCAGGTCTGTTGCGAAGGACGCTGGGAAAATGGTGGGCTCCTTCTACCGCTCCAGAAGATATCTCACTACTGATGTAATTCTCTATCTGTATAAAAGCCAAGTACGTCCAAGGATGGAGTACTGCTGCCACATCTGGGCAGCAGCTGCTAAAAACAGCCTATCCTACCTTGACAGAGTACAAAATAGACTTCGTGGTTTAGTGGGGGGTGCCCTTTTCTCTTTCCTGCAGTCTCTCTCCCACAGAAGAGACGTTACGAGCCTGTCTTTGTTTTTCGTTATTTCCATGGCAGGTGCTCGTCTGAGCTCCAATCTTTCGCCCCCCCCCCTCGCCAATCTTTCACGAGCAACACCCGTCTGGCTTAAACTACTGTCAATAATTTTCCCCACTCCTTATCTGTGCCTAAATCCAAACCTAGATTCCATGAGCAGAGCTTCTTTCTCACAAGTGCATGACTGTGGAACTCTCTTCCGTTTGCCTGTTTCCCACCTGACTACAAATTGGATGTTTTCAAGTCCAACATAAACAAACTCCTGACAAACCGCCCTCTTAAGTAAGACACTTTATCAAAACTCCCAATACTAATGATTACTACAATACTATCTCATTGATTACTGTACACGCAATAACCCTTATCCCTGAATGGCCTTTGGGCCTTGATAAGTGGTGACCTCCATGTAAAAAAAATAGTATATATATATAGTCATCCACATACAGAACTGTTTCTTCGTATCACAACTCATCAGTGCGGCTAGACTATCAGCTCTTCCTAGCCGAGGATTGAACCTAGAACCATCACGTTAAAAGTCGGCAATTCTACCCATCGATCCACGTGAGCAGCGCCCGCAAATGACCTCAACAAATGTCAATTTCAAACAAACATTTGTATATATATATATATATATATATATATATATATATATATATATATATATATAAATATATATATATATATATATGTGTGTGTGTGTGTGTGTGTGTGTGTGTGTGTGTGTGTGTGTGTGTGTGTGTGTGTGTGTGTTTATATACGCATGTGAAAGCAATAAGCCATTGCAAACTATAAAACCTGGTCAACAAAATTCTTTTTTCTCCAGACTTCGTCAGTTAGCCGCATTGAACAGGAACTCAACAATGTTCTCTCTAACCCCGCCTTACCTTTGGCCAGGGGAGTCAATGACTTGTGTACCAGCTCTTTTCTTCTCGCGCATATATTTGTAAACACTAGCGAGAGTCAGGCGAACAGAAATAAATTACAGCTCTTAACCAGAACAAGGTAAACCAAAGCACATACACAATGCCACGCTGCCAAATACTCACATACGTATATTGTTCATGTGATTATTTACTCCACTTTCTCCATTCAAACACAGGTTTGCACTATAAACCTTTACTGATTGAAAAGTAATTTTTATACCTAATTTATATTAATTATATTATATTATCATAAATTATTATATATTAAACATATAATAATATTATTCATATTTATATATAAATTAATATATTAAATATTATTATTTTATATTATTATATATAATTTGTATATATTAATTGTTCATGTGGTTCTTGGCAATATCCAAAAACGCTGCAACTTTACGACGGAAGGAGACGGATCCCCCAAATATATATATATATATATATATATATATATATATATATATATATATATATATATATATATATATATATATATATATATATATATATATATCGTTATCACACGCGGCAATACGACTGCGGCAACTATCTAGTCAACAAACGTAAACCGAACGCGTCCGTCAACATAGTTCAACAGGAACAATACCGTCGATGCGACCCGACACGATACCAAACAACTGTCGATATAACCTCGCTCAAAATGGCCCTCATAAGGCTGTGGACCTTCTTGCTTCTAGAAAGAAATGGGGGAGACCAACGCAAACAACATGGATCGAGTCGGTAAAAAACTGATTCATGCCACTTATATGTGTGATGTTCTTTGTTCCAATTCTCGAATGATATCCCGGGATACGGCATTAAAAATTAGTAACAAAATACAATACAGTATATAATACATATGTATATAATCAAATAACATTATAAATAACACCGTCAGGTGGGGCAATACCGTAACCAGGGACTGGAAAAACATCGTATTCCACATCATAACCTGAAAAACTCGTATCCTAGGGCCACTATATCCCGGAGTTCTATTGTAATTGCCTTACGAGAAAAAAAAGTTCAGAGAACATATTCATTTGGAAAAAAAAGAAGAACGGACAACTTATACGACTCTTCATAAGTTGTAAATACCACGATGTGTGAGTGTTAAAATACTCCTATCACCTCTTCTACCTCCACCCTCTTGGGACCTCATCTGATCCTAATAAATGTGGAACGATTTATCACGAGCCACGTTAGAACACGTGTTGACAATCCGACGCTTATGGGATGACAAACAAAAAAAATGTTAAACATCCCAACCACTTTTCACGTAATCTAAACTCATCCTCCTATCATGCCCTCCACCTCCGTCCCATTTTCTGTTTTGCAAGGTTTTCTGGCTTATACTGACAATACCAACATACCGACCTAATTCTTTATTCGTGTCAAGTACACTTGATTCTGAAGAAACCAATAGGTTTACGTATTACCGTTGTTAATGTACCTATTTACTATGCCTCCCCACGGGACAGAGTTAGACACCAGGGTCGTTTTTTAACGTGGAGAAAAGGTACAAAAATAAAAATTGTCTCAGTCGTGAAGGATTTCTCCTCCACCGAAAGAGAACAAGAAATAGCAGTGCAGCATCTGAAGAACAGATACTACACTTTGATCTTGTCCCGAAGGCCAAGCCCACATAATGTAGGCCAATAACCTTATATATATATATATATATATATATATATATATATATATATATATATATATATATATATATATATATATCTTATCTTGTGCTTCCTGTATATATATATATATATATATATATATATATATATATATATATATATATATATATATATCTTATCTTGTGCTTCCTGTATATATATATATATATATATATATATATATATATATATATATATCTTATCTTGTGCTTCCTTTTTTAAAATTAAATATGTTTTTAACTCTTTTTCAAGATGTCTTTTAACATGTTTTATTAATCATTTGTTCATATATATATATATATATACTAGCAAAGATACCCGTGCTTCGCACGGAGCTTTGTTGCGCACTCGGGTACCAAAATCTGTGGGCACCTTTCCAGTAAGTTGATGTTGTAAGAGCAACGATTGCATAAGGTGATTAACATTTTAACTACCTCTTGTAGTGACTGAAATTCAATCAGGAACTTCACAAAACATTTTCATCAAAAAGGAAGGTTACTTGATGTTACATAGTAAATTTTTCATTGAAGTCATTTTCAACTCTTGCTTAAATTTTATCTTGCACATTCAATACTAAAAACTTACCACAATCAGATCATGTCAGTTTTTCCTCATATCCATTTCTCGAACTTTTCACTAAAGAGCCTCAGGGTAAACTACATTTCTGCTGCTTTGATTTGGAGCCAGAATGCAGAGTTTTTCTGAACTTCCTGTCCAGCTGATGGAGACGTAGAACATACCGTGACTGAAGCAGTCTGATGTCAAGTCTACGCCAATGGTGTTAAATGTCTGACCTTGACTTTTGTTTATGCTCATTGCAAAACACACCTTCACAGGAAATTGGAGTCTCCGGAATTTAAATGGAAGTACTGAGTCCGATGGAACTAAGGGGATCCTTGGCAGTAGAACGGTTTCGCCTTTGTAGGGACCACAGGAAATGGTGGCCTCAAGTACATTGGTGTGCAATCTGGTGATAACACATCTGATTCCGTTTGTTGTTTTTGGCGGTTCCAAGGATCGAAGAATCATGATTGGCGATCCAATTTTGAGATTTAAAATGTGTGGAGGCATTCCAGATATCTCCAAAGAGTTTAAAAACTCCACAGGGTAGTGAACAGCTTCATATTCATTAGTAGCTGAATCAACTGACTTGTATTGCTTTGTGTCTCCTGGAAATTCATCCATCATTGAATTGTTCAAATGATTCACATTGCTGTTTAATGGCGAAATAATAGCCCTCTCAGCAAGCCAATCCGGTGATTTTCCATTGTTTTGCAGGTCTGGGTACACTTTGTCTTTCAGTTACTTCTGATTACCGACACATTTACCAAGCGCAGTTGGAATCTTAATTGTGTCAGGTGAAGAAGTGATAGGAAACTGACCATTACCGATTTGGAGAAGCAATTTTGAGAAGTCTGCTGCAGCTGTGTTATCAGAGATATAGGCTCTCATATTAGTAGTCAGTCTCTTCACTATAACCTGCCTCCAGAGATAGGATTGTTTCAAACTTGCATTGACAATGTTAGCCCTTGTGCCATTTTTAACCACTGGGAGGATTTGACGGAAATCACCGCAAAATAATGTTGGAATGCCACCCATGAGATTCTTGTTTCCTGTGATGTCTTGCAGTGTTCGGTCAATTGCTTCATAAGCACTCTTGTGCGTCATTGGGGCTTCGTCTACAATGATTGCAGAGGTGTCTCTAATTACATTTGCCAAGGCTGAGTTACCAGTAATTTTGCAAACTGGCTGATCCATTCGATGAGTATCCAAGGGTACTTTAAAAGTGCTGTGAAGAGTGCGGCCACCTTGTAGTAGAGTAGCAGCAATGCCACTGGATGCTGTTGCAAGCACAATCTTTCTCATGGATCTAATCTTTGCAAGGATCAAATTGATTACAAAAGTCTTGCCCGTACCACCTGGAGCATCAAGAAACATCATGTTTTTGTTCATTTCACCTTGTGCTTCCAACATTGCCATGAATGAATTGTAAACTTCTCTTTGAGAATCGGTCAGTTTTTCTTGCATATTTTCTGCTTGTAGGGAAGTTCTTCAAGATTATAAGTAACTTCACGTTGATACTCTCTCGCGAGTCTTTCATCTCTCCCTTGCATTGGTGCAGGTAATCCATAGCTTGCCAATGGTTGACCGCACATAAGGAGAACTTTTTCTTCAATTAGACAAAGAGTTTTATTGTAGATGTCCTCATTAAAATCTGCTTCTTGATTGTTAACTTCTTGCCTGTATCTGTGAAGAATGTCTTCAGATATTACATCACGAAAAGCCATCCAGATCTCAAGAGGATTTCTTGGCTCACAGGCTGTTTAAATTATCACAAATAGGCTTCGCAAATTTGAAGGTGATTGAGTGGCACTTGCCTCTCCTACTGCTTGATGCAAGTGATGGTCATTTTCTAGAAGGCCTCGAGCAAGGCACGCTGCTCTGTATGTTTCAAACACCTGACCATTGTATGCTCGCAAATTTTGAAATGAAGTTGGACCAGCAACCTCATTGAGCAACAGGCGTAAGAAATAACACTCCCTTGCTTTTGGACTAATCGTGTAGATTCTCCCAATGCATGGTGCCTTCCATACATCATCATTTTCAGTACCTTCAACTTGTACCCCACGCATTCTTCTCATCCATTTCTTTGTCGATTTGTTCCAAGTGTAAAACTCAGGGACTTCTACGTATTTGAGACCCCTTGCAAAGTCATCCTCATGGCAGAGTTGAAAAAATGCTGTCAAAGTTGTGGCAGGCGGTGGACCTTGGGCTCGTTCCAGAGCAGTATCAGCTGAGAACATGACACGCTGCCCATTTTCAAGATGAACAGAAAGTTGTACAATTGGGGGGAAATGTTCATGGATGGGATGTTCCAATATCCTCCAGGCTGCCTCTGAACTGCCGACATACCTTGCATTCTGGAACTGCTGGATCTCATCCACAATGTGACTTTGTACTTGGCCTTGTTGGTTAGCTGCTCCATCAGTTCTTTGTAGTTCAAACACTGCTTGATCACATCCTTTATTCACGTATTTGAGGACATATTTGATGCTTTGGATCGAGCTGCAAATTTCTACGTTAATGTGAGCGTTGAACTGCTGAAGGAGGACCTTGTTGTACGGAACAATCCACTGGTTTGTTATTTCTTGATTAACATACCGACCATTTCTCTTCATCCTTATTGTACCAGTCTGGCCTCCATCTTCTGGTTTTCTTCGCCTGTACTTGGGGTAAGAGTCTTGGCTTTGCTTGGTACACTGAAGAAATTCTTTTGGGTATTTTTTCGAACATTTGTTGTCAATCATACATGGACAATTTGGATTAAATGGTCCACAAGGTCCATGCACCATATGTGCCATCACTTTAGCATGAAGATCAGGATCTTCCTCTTTGTCAGGGATCTCTGCAGATATGCAGAGATCCATTTTTTCTGGTAGAAGTTTGTCCTCTGGGGCCTGCCAGGTGAGGATGTGTGCATGCGGCAGTCCTCTTTTTTGATATTCAATACTGTACAGGAAAGCCCTCAACCTGCCAAATCCTCCCTTTTTAATAAATTCAAGTAACTTTTTTAGCTTCTGCCTGAAAACCCTGGCAACAATATCTGGACGATCCTGAGGGTCTTGCCCTTGAAGACAATTTTCTGTAATTTCTGTCGACTTTGGATTTGTTGTGAACGTGATGAAGAGGTCGGCTCGGCCCATTCGCCGAACATATGCCATGGCATCACTTTGACGCTCAAACATGTATCGAGGGCCTCCTGTATAAGTTGCCGGAAGTACAACTCGTTGACCAAACTGTTCTGGATTCCCATCCTCCCTAAGAATTGAATCTCTCAAGTTGCTATAATTGTCAGCTCTCAGGGTCTGTTGCTCACGCCTCAGGAACTGTAAACGTTCTGTTTCAATCTTGCAGTACACATCCACCAGCCATTGTTGAAATAGCCTTCGGTACCAGAGAAAATAGTTTCCAGGCCGAGTCATTAAATGGTACGAATAAAATTGCTGTTGGGTAACTTTTCGCCCATTGGATGCCTTCATGTAGATGTTGTAAGATGGAGAACCATAGGGGTACATTAACGGGTACATTAAAGTATCGTAGAGGGGATGTAGTTCGGAGATCCATTTTAATGTATCATTTCTAAAACGCAAGACAATATCCCGGTTAGCTGTTGGTTCATTCTCCATTAATATTCCAATCTCA
This sequence comes from Euprymna scolopes, assembly GCF_053919585.1. Taxonomy (NCBI): domain Eukaryota; kingdom Metazoa; phylum Mollusca; class Cephalopoda; order Sepiida; family Sepiolidae; genus Euprymna; species Euprymna scolopes. The sequence goes on from NC_136513.1 coordinate 50,792,289, forward strand.
TACGTTGTTGTTGGAGCATTGAATCGCCGTGGATGCTCTTCTTGCGGCCTTCGGTCTTCCCTTATGACAACTTTATGTTCTACCAAGTGTTCTTCTTCAATCCTCTCCTTTGTTGTTTTCAGCTGACAAATAAAGCTGTTGTTCTCATGTAAAAATTCAGTCAGACTTTGGAGAATGTCTCTATTGAGTCTACTGTCACGTCCCCGATTATGTAGTTCCTCTTCCAGACTATCCAAGAAGTAGACTTGAATAAACTTTGCTGTTTCATCTTCAGGTGGTAAAGGACTCCCAATCTGGTGGCAAACCTGGCCTCGAATTCTAAAAGAAGGATTCCACCCATGTACTGCCGCAATTTTGTGACCAAATGATGTCATTGCAAAACAATTGTTATAACTGCGTAGATTTTGCAGAAAATCTTTAGAGATGGGACCATTGCCGGAGAGCAAATCTTGAAGCAACTGAGGCAGTGGTGGAAAGCTATCAAGCACAACTTTGCCAGAAGAACAACAACAACCAGGGGTTTCTCCTTTAAATTTTACAGCTGAGCAATGTTGACATACTTTGTCCATTTTTCCTATATCAGCTGGAGTGAGAGAGTCATTTTTGTTGTAGAGCAATCCTTTTCTATTGCAGTGTTCTATTTCATGATGTCTCAAAGCAGTCATTCGTTGTCTAGCTGGCTCGTTTTCTGTCAATTGCTGGGGCAAAGTCATACTCTCTCTCCATGCAGCCTCTCGTTGTTGCCCTTGGTATAGGCGAAAGCTTCGTTGGGTTTCCGATTCATTCTGATGTCGTTGAGCCACTCTCAACTCACCTTGTGTACGTCTACTTACCTCATATAATTCATTCGATCGTAATATTGCTTCTCTTTCCAGTGCATATCTTTGCCTTTCTTGAATTTCATCTTGTGATGAATTTAACTGCCTTACAGCATGTCTAGTTCTGTCAGCTTCACGTTGGGTTTCTCTTTCCAAATCTGACAGTCTTGCTCTCCTTTCTCTTTGACGTATCCTGTTAAGTTCTAGACGTCTTTCTCTATCTGAATTGTTTTCATTGGAGCGAATTGCAGCAACTCTTAGTCTATTAGCTTCCAATCTTTCCATTCTTTCTTCCTCACTTTCGTTTCTACTTCGTTTGGGTGGCATAATTTCGGTTTTAAACGGAATTGTTTAACGATATTAATGATTGTAAATTAATTAAGCGTAAAGGAAATGTATACTAACTGAAATGGACGAACTATAAATAATATTTCTGAATAGTACAATTATAAACAATTATATTGTACCTATTTACTATGCCTCCCCACGGGACAGAGTTAGACACCAGGGTCGTTTTTTAACGTGGAGAAAAGGTACAAAAATAAAAATTGTCTCAGTCGTGAAGGATTTCTCCTCCACCGAAAGAGAACAAGAAAATGAAGTGCAGCATCTGAAGAACAGATGGTATTTATTTGCTCCCCCACCGAGCAAATTAGGCACAAGGCCAATTTTTAATGTGAGGAGTGAAGGGAGGGGGAAGGGAAAAAGGGGACCAGCTCCCGATAGGTGGGAAATGGGAGCTGGTTAAAGGTCAGGCATGTGGGGTTGCCCCCACATCTGGTCTTTGCTAGTCATAGCTAGTCATAGCTTGCAGCATCTGCCGGAACAGATGGTATTTATTTGCTCCCCCACTGAGCAAATTAGGCACAAGGCCGTTTTTAATGTGAGGTAAAAACCAGCTCCCCTAAAAGTAGGCAAAAAGGGGGCACTCTGGTTACCAAAAATAATAATTGTCCCAGTATAGAGGGTTTCCCCTCCATTGACTGGTACAAATTATCTTAAGTGCAGCAGCAGCATCTGAAGAACAGATACTACACATTGATCTTGACCAAAAGGAATGAATAAAAGCGACCTACGTGTGACTCATTACTTCCGGGTGTAAACGTCACAGTCTAAAAGTAATAATTAAAAAAAAAAGTAAATGTAAAATAAATGTAATACCAACTTAGGTTAACTAAGTAAACAGTACAATTAAAACAGTTCTATTAAAACAAATAATTACTAAGATCTAGGTAATTGTTAGTCTCATTGTTATGGTTTTAAAGAAAAAAATGTGTAAAAAAAAGTTCTGCTTTTGTGAGTACGTGTATTTCTTTTAAATTACATAACCTTTTTATTTTATTATTTATATCTCTTTTAAATTTATATATTTTGTTAGTAAACTGGAAGAAATTCAGTTGAATAAAACCTTGTTCGTGTTCTTTACGTTAAACTCATATTTTTATAAAAGGTTCATCCGGTTTAAAGAAAGCACTAAGTTTAAATAAGACTGGAAATAACTAATTCAATATATAAATAGAAAAATGAAATAAATATAAGCTTTAAGTCTTAAGATAGTAATAATCAAAATGTAATAAATTATTTGTAGTTCAAATCTATGATAAACAGGCTTTCGAAATAGGCTCGACCAGAAAGATTAAATTGGAACGAAATTATAATCTCCGTGCCATTTTCAAAACAACCCCACAAAAGTAACGATATCCTGCAGTTGGTTAAATGACAATGGTTGTAAGAAAAATGTAAAAGAAAATGCGCTTATCTGTTTATTTTGACCTGTTTTATTTAATTAAAAAAAATTGGCTATAACTGGAAGAGAGCGTTATGTTTTGGGGGTTGTTTAAAAAATAGAATGGAAATAAAGTTAGTTCCGTTTTAATTGTGTTTAATTGCGGCAAGCGCTAACAAAATCGAAAAATCACTGTTTACATTCGAAATGTTAACTTTTATAGGTTTACAGGTTTGCTGACAAGGCTGGGGGTGTTTAATACAATTATTTTACTAAAATTATTTCTTTTTTAATAAAGTTTTATTTTAAAATATTTGTTTTTGTTTATTTATATAAAATTACGATAGTTGAATTGTATTCTTTCAATTATATTGGCAAGTAAAATATAAAAGATTAAAACGGAACGAAATTGAAATTTCCATTACATTTTCAATACAATCCCAAAACATAAAGCTTTGCTCGCCAATGAATTGTTTTGATAATATACGTAAAGTGAAATAAATCGAATTTAAAATTAAATGAAAATATATTAAATAATTAAATGTTAAATAGATTTTGTAAATAGTACAGTTGAAATGATTAGAATATTTCCAATATGTAATAAGGTGGAGGTAATTAGTTAAAGAGATTTAATATAATGTGATATGCAAATGAGCATAAGTCATTCGATATGGGGGTGGTTTGTAGACTAGTATATAAAGAAATTAGGCATAGATTCTTATGTCTCCTATAACAGAAACATCCTAAAATGGGTTCTAATGTTTCTCTACCAGGAGAGATCCACCCTCTTACCTCATTTATATTTCGTTGATGATGGAGAGCTGTACACACAGACAGAAACACACGACCCCTATTACTTTATAAAAATATATATATATATATATATATATATATATATATATATATATATATATATAAAACTACTTCATTTACTCACATAAAATTAATATACGAAAGTATAGATTTATGCGTAAACTTATTTATTTCAAATGTGCTCGATACGTAGGTAGAGCTAGTTAGTAATTTATAAAATATATATGGCGATTAAGCTACACTGAATATTCCGCGTTTCATCCACTCAAGGATTCGTCAGGCGAATTCTGCCTTAAACCACTAAACTAGTTTTAAAACAGATCCTTTGTTCGATAAAATGCATGCCCATTAGCTGATAGGAAGAGGCGCGGTGGATACTAGAAAGCTGATTGGCTAACTAAAACCCTCAACAGAAGAGGACCATATAAAAACAATAAACAACCACAGAATTTGCGCATAAGCCTGACGAATCCTAGAGTGGATGAAACGCCGAATATTCAGTGTAACTTAATCGCAATAAATTACTATCTCTCTCTCTCTCTCTCTCTCTCTCTCTATATATATATATATATATATATATATATATATATATATTGTGTAAAATGTTTCATAATTATGATAAAAACATCAGTTTCAAAAAGAAAAACAAGCAAAATCAATTTTTTTTCCTTTTGAAACTGATTTTAATCAACAATTATGAATCATTTTGCTCAATATTAAAATAGCTCTGTGATACCTATCCCTATTGAGCTTATTATATATCTACACTACAATGGGAACTGTTTTCTTTTTAAAGTATTAATATATTTACTAATGCATTAAAATAAACTCTGCTCTTTGGACCCCAAGTCTAATTCCGTCTATAAAATACACACACACACACACACGAGTCGATTTTCAGAAAGTAATACTTCCTTTTTTGTTCCGCCCGAATATATCAAAGGGAATCGCAAATTGCATTGTTATGCTGACTGAACGTATGCATTCATGAGCTGAAAGATCCATCACTCTGTTGCAGATATTGACGGCGTGACACTCATAGAAAGCAACCACTGTCATAGACGTGCATCAGAAGCAGAGATACGTCATTGAATTCCTCACAAAAATGCATTGATAATGATGGTGATTATGTAGAAACATATGGATTCTGGAGTACAAAAGCTCATTTTAATGATATCACTCTCGTCTTTTTAGCTCTTCAATTTTTTTTAGTTAAAAATATATGGAGGTTTTACTGTTCAAACAACTTTCGTATGACAAAAAGCACTCCAGACGTTCATGCACAATCATCTTTCATCGCTTACAAAGTTCATTGAAAGTTTTTTAAAATGGGATCCTTTATTGTTGGAACGACCCTCATATATATATATATATATATATATATATATATATATATATATATATATATATATATATATATTTCCCCCGTATTTCTTCTAAAACACCTCTTCCTAATACTAACAACCACTTCTGTAAGGTCTGACGAGGCTGGTTAATCGTAAACATGGTCCAACATCTGAAACATATGTAACCAAACAGATAAAACGGTAATAAATGAATAAAACACATATTTGCTCTGCGATAGTATTGAGCACTCTCTTCAGGTTTTTACTAATTACCAGTTTTACTATATATATATATATATATATATATATATATATATATATATATATATATATATATATATCATCAGAGATGAATAAGCATCGAAAACTCATGGGTTAAGGAAATAGATTTATTCACTAGTATTCTTTGTTTGGATATATATATATATATATATATATATATATATATATATATATATATATATATATATATAGGTTGTGAACGCTCAACCTCTACCCCATTTTTCTTTTTATCTTCTTTCTTTACTTTCTTCTATTTTACTTCCGTTTCTGGTTGTAATATTATTTCCGTTGTTCTTTTGGGAAATTTTTTTTCCATTATCACTTAAAACCATTATTACCGGCCATGGGAGTTGTTATACCATTTGAATTGTCCATAAAAGAAAGATACACTTTAACGGATTTAAATAATCGTTATTCCTCAACTAACGGATGTTTCTAAAGATGGATTTTTCTACTAACTTGGATTACACATATCTAAATTCTTACAAACATTTTGGATTATTACACATATTTTGGTTTTTAATTTGAGTCTACGGGTCAACACCATAGTTCTGGATTCTTCTTATAGGAACATTATATCTTTTAGTATTTATAATACTTGATTTGTTCATACGAGGGGCGTGCAATAAGTAATGCCCCTAACCCACTTCAAGTTGTCTGATCTAGCTGAAATTGTGCATGTGCATCCTCACTACTCTCCTGACCTTGCCCCCTCTGACTTTCACCTCTTCTCAGCCATGAAGTTGTTTTTGAAAGGAAAGCGTTTCCCAGTTGAAGCAGCCTTGATTTCTGGTCACGTCGTGGTTGGAGGGCCAACCTGGGGTGTTCTACAAAAATGGTCTCGAGAGCTGCATCAAATGATGAGAGAAATGCATAACTCTGGGTGGTTCCTATGTAGAGAAAGACTAATAACTGTGCCAAGTTTCGTTGCTCTACTGCTATGGGAAGTGGGTCAGGGGGATTACTTATTGCACGCCCCTCGTATATTTTCATCTGTTTGGAATAAGTCATGCCGAGTTCAAATTCACGCAGTTATATATCTTTTATTTATTTATATATTTTTACTTTTCTCAATGCCAAAACTCATTCGACGATTAAAGTTAAATTATTATAAACGTCAGTAAAGGAATAAAAATGATTGATGTAATTTAAGTACACTTTGGAGGAGCTTCCCTTATTTTATCCTTTAGTCCTCACATTCCATATGTTTCTGACAAAGGGGGGCTAATTGCTGTTTTTCTATCAATCTAACACTAATTGTTGGCTAGTTTTTGATTTTGAAACAGTATTTTTTTTCACTTCCTACATCAAGTGGCTTCATGCTCTGTCTGGAGTAATTTTCGTAAAAATGTATTTCTTGACATTACCGTCTTTATCGATATTCAAAATGCGTCTTAAAAGATGCGTCTAAGCATTGCTAACTTTCTTTCTGTTCATTCTGTTGATTCGTCCCAGTCAAACGATGCAAACGGGCAAAGGTGGAAGGTCGGCGGATGACGTCAGCACACGCAATTAGTTGTTTCTGGCACAATGGAGGCGGGCCACCCGGAATCCTTTGGAGTCCAGTCGTGGTATTGTAATTAGCCTGATGCACTTCGCCCGCTTGGCCAGAAATCAACGGGTGATTAAACCAAGGAATATTTTGCTGGTCTCAAATGTTTTAGTAATTAGCGCTTAGTTTTATTTATTTATTTATTATTTTTTATTTCATTTCATTTTATTATTATTATTATATATATATATATATATATATATATATATATATATATATATATATGATAGTAGAAGGGGAGAAGAGATGGGAACGAGGGGGGTGCACAAAAACGCGGTAAGGAGTTTAGGTGGACAAGAAAAGGTAAAGGTTAAGATAAGAAAGATAATGGAAAGAGAGGGACACTTGGATAGGAAGAAAAAGAAAGACTGAGCGGTGGGGGGAGGAATAAAAGAGGTAGGGTGGTTATAGATAACGAAGAGAAGGAAAGAGTGGCCAAGATCAAAGTGTAGTATCTGTTCTTCAGATGTGACACTCCATTTTTTTTTTTTTTTTTTTTTTTACAAAGGCATCACCACATTATCAAGGCCCAGAGGCCACTCAAGGATAAGGGTTAAAGAGTGTACAGTAGAAGTTGGTCAATATAGTAATCATTAGTAATGAAAATTTGGTAAATTTAATAACTTATATGGAACGGCTCATCAAGAACTTATTTACCTTAGACTTGAACACAACCATATTGTAGTCAGCCGGAAAGCAGGAAAACGGAAGACAATTCCACAGGCGTGCAGTTCTAAGAAAGAAGCTTTGTTCATGGAATCTATGTTTAGGTTTAGGCACAGATAAAGAGTGGGGGGAATTATTGATAGTGTTTACAGCTAGACGAGTGTTTCTTGTGAAAGTTTGGCGAGGGGGGACCATAGATTGAAGCTCAGTTGAACACTTTCCATGAAAATAACGATACATCAGAGACAAACTCGCAACATCTCTTCTGTGAGATAGAGGTTGTAAGGAGGAGAAAAGGACATCTCCTACGAGGCTACGAAGTCTATTTTGAACTCTATCAAGGCAGGACAAGTCCTTTCTAGCAGCTCCTGCCCAGATGTGGCAACAGTATTCCATCCTTGGACGTACCTGGCTCTTATATAGATAGAGAATAGCATCAGCAGTGAGATATCTACTGGATCGATAGAAAGATCCCACCATTTTTCCAGCGGCCTTGGCAACAGATTTGATATACGTGTTCCATTTAAGATCAGGAGTAATGGTCAAGCCCAGAAGCTTGTCAAAACTTGAGGCCTCCTGAAGACGAGAGCCATTCATTTCAATTGATGACAAATGTGGATTAAAATGTTGATGATGTAAAGAGAGAAGCTTGGTTTTAGATGCATTAAAAGTAACCAGCCACTCCTTTCCCCATTGTACTACATGCTCAAAATCAGAGGAGAGAGAATTGGAGAGTACTTGCTCGTTTACTGTCTTAGATGTGGTACCATAAATGGTAGTGTCGTCAGCATAAATGTCTACAAATGATGTAAGGATATGATTTGGAAGATCATTAATGTAGATCAGGAAAAGAGTTGGGCCCAGGATGGATCCCTGAGGGACACCGGCATTAATACTGTGAGCTTCTGATTTTTGCCCCTCAACTACTACTCTTATGAACCTATCAGAAAGAAATGATTTAATAATTGAGAAGACTTTTCCAGCTATACCATAGCTAGCGATCTTATGAAGTAAACCTTTATGCCATACCCTATCAAAGGCTTTAGATATGTCAAGAGCAATTGCCCTAGAAAGATTGCCACCGTCGAGAGATTTGCTAATCCTATGCGATATAACTGTAAGGACATCTGCTGTAGATCTAGCAGAACGGAAACCATATTGAGTGTCACTAAGAAGGTTATTTTTGTTGAGATGTTTGATTACTTCTGTATTTAACACAGATTCTAGCAACTTACTCATGACGCACAGGAGACGTATTGGCCTGTACTGAGAGGGGGATGAGCGATCACCTGAATTCTTAAATACAGGGCATACTGATGAGATTTTCCAGGGAGATGGGAAACTATTCTCCTTAAGACAACGTTTAAACAGTTTTGTAAGTATGGGCGCTAGTTCAGGTTGAAGTTTTTTGAGTACTATAATTGGAATACCATCAGGGCCAGTTGCTTTACTCGAATCAAGGTTTTTGATTAGCTTGGCAACATCACGTACAGATATACGTATATCACATAGCGTGTTTTCTGATACAGGAGGAAATATTGGGGGTTGGCGGTCTTGGTCGCAAAGGGTAGAATTAGCTGCAAAGTTCTTGACAAAGAGTTTGGCTTTGTCTGATGCTGACGAGATTACCTCAGGTCCATTGATAATAGTTGGGATGGAGCACACGCTTCTGTTCAGGATTCTGTTTGCTATTTGCCAAAACTGGTGGGAACCAAGCCGCTGCTCAGCTACTTTGGACTTAACAGATTGAGCATACAACTCTCTTGCGTTCCTTATTACTTTCTTACAATGGTTGCTGGCAGTCCTGAAAACGGCTTTAGTTTCCATACATCTATTACGTTTGAAGCAGCGTTCTCTTTCAGTGGAAGAGAAATCCTTCACGACTGAGACAATTTTTATTTTTGTACCTTTTCTCCACGTTAAAAAACGACCCTGTCCCGTGGGGAGGCATTGTAAATAGGCACAATAAGAAAGAAAAAGAAAGTGATGGAGAGTGACAGAAAGGAGAGAGGGAAAGAGGGATGCTGGGAATAGGAGAGATAATCCGAATAATCCAAATAAATCATCATCTCCAAAAATTTCAGAAATATAATTCCCAACATCTGTGAAAACCTTTTCGAATTCTGAAATATTTATTTGGCATTTCCTAACACGGGTTGCATTGTGACATCATTAATACTGGGTGGAACGATAAAATTGTTGCCTTAGAAATAACGACATGATTCCATTTCCGTTTGATGAAAACCGGTTTTCTTTTTTCGTTGCAGATCATCTACTAAATGGCCAGTTGGGTACAATGTTCAACAAGAAAGATCGGAGATGCGCCGTTGTACAACTCATGCTCTCTACCGATCCAAATTATAACAGGACCATTACCAGCACCCTCAAAATGCAAATCCGGATGGTTTCTGGCCACGGTTATGGTCTTTGGTGAAGTTTCAAGTGAGGACCACATCATGCCACCCCACATTTTCAAAGTTAGCTTGAAAGTCAATGCCAAAATGTACCTGGATGTTCTAAAGAGTCTGGTGATCCCCTGGTGCCCACAAGTTCACAGAGACCCAGGTTTGGCTTCAGAAGGAGTGCTATGACTTTGTACCCTTCTATCACTGACTCCTCTCCTTCCCAGACTGAGCCCGCTGGACTACTTCGTTTAGTCATACATCGAAAGAACATCACCAACATGACCTCCCACAACACCAAAGCCAGCATGGTCGCCGCCATCCGCCGAGTATTCACGGAGCTCCCGTCAGCGCTTGTGGAAAAGGCATGCTCGCAGTTCTGGACCCTTATCGAGGGGGGGGTGATTGAGGCTGAAGGCGGCTACATTGAATAGATGGTAGCTCTACTACATAATCATGTTACCAGAATTGATTTTTTTCAATAAAAGTTTTAAAATAAAACTGTAGAGTTGCATTGTTTATGGTGACAACTTTATCGTTCCACCCGGTATCAGACTTGCTCTCACTTTTATTGAATCTCTTTCATTTCTCTCCCCCCACTTTTTTTCTATTTTACTTAGTTGCATCATTCCATTTCTCTCATTAGTGCAGATAACGTATGTACAATGGCAAGCAAGTAAGTATTATTATTCATCGGACTACTCTTCTCATCTTGAGTGTGATTTTCAAAACGTTTCGGTTGAAGTAGCCTCAGTGTAGGCGACCGAAAAAAAATACATTTGCGAATTACTTAGAACCTCTATCCAGTCATGGCTGACGGAACAAGAGCATGCTATCCCTCGTGAAGTAAATAAAGGGTTCCGCTCGAAACTCCATTCAAATTCCCGAGTTCGACAAAAGCATTCTCGAGTTCGACAAAATACACCTGAAGAAGGTCGGAGGTTACATCGACCGAAACGTTGTGAAAATCACACTCAAGATGAGAACAGTAGTCCGATGAATAATACATATAAGTAACCAATCATCATCTCAAAAATTCAGAAACAACTAAGTTATTACCATCCTCAGTTTTAGATCAACTGAAATCCATTGGTCAGTTCTTGTCTGATGTAATATTAGATACATCATTTTTTAACTTTGGCATTTGTCGATATTTTTCAAAATAAATATTTACTTGAAATTTCATGACGTAATAAAGCTTAATATTAACGTTTGAAAAAAAAAAGGGGGTCATTTTGTGATATTATCCATTTTGATGATTATTTCTTTCTTTATTTATTTTTTAGCGATATAAGCAGTTGCTTATTTGTGTTTAATTTTCGTTTTCCTAAGCGGCTTAGGGATACCTCAATTTTTTTTTTTTTTTTTTTTTTTTGCGTCGCCCTCGTTTTTTTTTGTTTTTTTTTTTTTTAACGGGGTGTATTTTTTTAATTATTCTATTTTTATTTATTATTTATTTTATTTGTCTTTTTTATAATTTATTGTATTTAAACATTTTTTAAATTTTTACGAGGCATAAAAAAATTATCAATGGACTCGTGTTTCTGAGTATCACCCGTTATCAGCATGGATACACTCTTTGGCAAGAGATCCAACGGCGGTGCAACGTATTTACCTAGCTCAATGGTAAAACGCTAAACTGCTGATATATATATATATATATATATATATATATATATATATATATATATATATATATATATGTGTGTGTGTGTGTGTGTGTGTGTGTGTAATCATATGCATATGTATAGATATGGATATGTATACATATATATGAATCTGTATATATATGTATATATATATGTATATATATTTATATATATGTATATATATGTATATATATGTGTATATGTATATATATGTGTTTATGTGTATATATATATATATATAATCATGATGATTTCAACGTCTTGTCAGACGGGTGCCACTCCCTCAGACACTTAAAGTCCATGAGCCCAAAAATGATTTTCATCGCCACAGGACCATTTTTATAGACAAATGTCTGGGGGAGTATCTATACACAGATGATGTTACAGAGTTTTAGCTTTGTACGAAAGCTAAGTCTCTCTCTCTCGGTTCAAAATGTTGAGATCTAGCAACAAGCAAGAGTAAGATAGCCGGCAACAAATCAAACTGCAGACCAGCTTAACGCGGGTACTGGTCTCCCGCATTATAGTTTTTTTTTAAATCAGAGATTTGCTTCTCCTAGAAAGGTTGCCTTCACCACGGCTTATGGGAGCCCTCTCCACCCCAACACACACACACACACACACACACACACACACACACACACACACACACACACACGGTGCTAGTTGGCCGTTGACCTGGAAAAAGGATTCATTTGCCCTTTGGAAGGTCTTGTTTTTAATCCTTCAGGGAGACTAGCCACTCTCCTCACCAAACAAATCTGGTGGGGGAACCAGTTTAGTCGCCGGTGACCTGACCATGAGGCAGGTAGTATTGGGTTACATGGTACCAGTAACATATGACATGACCTGACTATATATATATATATATATATACATATATATATATATATATATATATATATTAGTGTTGGAACGATTAATCGGAATCGGTATCGAAATCGGAAAAAATTGTACATATTTTCCGATGCCAAAAACGATTCCTTTGATTATCTTTTTTATTTGAGTTTGTTTTTAAATAATCTTCCACTTACCCAAACCTCACAAGTGTGTTTTTACGTTCGAGGAAATATGTGTACATTTCAGATGTGTGTGTGTGTGTGTGTGTGTGTGTGTGTGTGTGTGTGTGTGTGTGTGTGTGTGTGTGTGTTTTAACGGCAATCAGGACAAAACAACCATTTTATAGTTAAATATTGAGAGATTTATAAAAAATCGGAATCGGGAATTTAGTACTGAATTTAGTCAGGAATTGTATTGGAATCAGAAAAAAATAAACGGATCGTCCCATTACTAATCTCTCTCTCTCTCTCTCTCTTTATATATATATATATATATATATATATATATATATATATATATATATATATATATATATATATATATTCCCTCGCCAAATTTTTTACGAAAAACACCCGTCTAGCTGAAGCCACTGTCAAAAATTTCCCCACTCTCTATCTGTGCCTAAATCAAAATGTAGATTCCATGAACACAGCTTCTTTCTTAGAACAGCACACCAGTGGAACTCTGTTCCGTCTGCCTGTTTCCCACCTGACTACAACTTGGATGTCTTCAAATCCAACGTAAACAAATTCCTGATGAACCGCCCCCTTAAGTAGACACTTTATGAAATCTCAACACTAACGTACAACGTACTGTGCATGCAATAACCCTTATCCCTGAGTGGCTTCCGGGCCTTGATAAGTGGTGACCTCCTTGTAAAAAAATATATATATATGTGTGTGTGTGTGTGTGTGTTTCTTTAACGTGTAATCCCGATGCTTATGATGTGACTTTATTCAAATAAAAGAATTTTGTATCGTGTCAGAAACGATCGTACACATATTGGTTATTGATGTTGAATTCTTGGAGCTTCGATAAATAATTTTTCCATAAATCATATTACGCTTAAGCCCACTTTGGGAAATTAAGAATACGCGGTCAACCTACGCGCTAATGCAATATTCTGACTCCCTGTCATTGAATACTCTCTGACTGTCTACTGTGTATGCCTGCTGATTTGGCAGTTGTAGATACTTAATTTCCTTACTTCTCATGTTAATTTCTGATAGCCTGGAGGTAAAATACCAGTTCATAAAGACATGAGTGACTTCAACGCATGCGCACTTATGAGACAAAAATTAATCGCCAATAAGTAGCTTCATGCTTAATTGACAAAAAAATTGTAATTAATATTTCATAAATTTTTAAATAAAATATTTTTATTTAGAGAGACAGGTTTAAAAAATAGTTTTACCGCATTTTTAAAAGGGAGATAATCCTCAAAATTAAATTAAAGTGTTTCATTAGTGCCAATACGATAAAAAGCATCATTTTAAAAACGTAAAAACTATATATTAGAATAAGAAAACTTTAGTTAATTCTAATAGTTGGACGCACCAGTACAAACAAATAAACAAAAAGACATTTAGACTAAATTAGTTTTAGCTTAAATGTTTTTGTTTTATATAAGAATTTGCTTGACTAAAAAATAACCCCCTCCCACTTCTACTACGCCGAAACGTACCTAACTCGATGCCAGACGTGAGAGAAAGGAAGATCATTTGTGTGGGCCATAAACGTGTGTATGATGGGCAGCATGCGGCCTGCGGGCCGCGTGTTTTACATGCGTGATTTACGTGATTCGCCCCCCTCCTTATAATTCACTCTTGCGTATTGCTTTTTTATTACGACGTCTTCCAAGGTGTCCCTGTAAAAAAAAAAAAAAAAAAAAAAAAAAAAAAACTAATGGCCAAAAAAACAAAACCCATAGAGTTTTAAAAGTCCATAGATTTTAATAGGATACAGATGGATAACAAGGAGATATAAAACAGGCAAAGCGAGTGGAGAAAAGACAATAAGAAGAAAGAGTGAGTGGGAGGAGAGTGAGAGTGAAAGGGGCGGCGCTAACCTGGAAAGACCAGCAAATAGAGTTAACAATTGAGAAACGTATAATTAATATTCGGGAGAAAAAAAAAAGACGAAAGAAAAAACACGGGGAAAAGGGTTGAGAAAGAAAGAGAGGAAAAGAAATAAAGAAAGAGACGAAGGAAAATGAAGAGCGAGGTGATAAGATAAAGTGAGGGGGGGGGGTGATAAGCTAGAGGAGCCAGTGAGAGATACGATAGAGAATAAGTGAAAGGGAGGGAAATGGAAGAGTGTACGAGAGAGAAAGAGGAGCAGAGAAAGAAGGGGGGACAAAGACACACACACACACACACACACACACACACACACACACACAGATAACACTCTGCTTTTACTCCCTACCCGCTACCCAGACGGATGAAAGTAAAAAAAACAAAAAAAAAACACTTAGAATTTCCAAGAATAATATTTGAAATCCTCCTTCCGATTCCCTATTTAATATCACACGCATACAGCACGATGGAATGGAGTATTTGGGCATTTTCTACATCGTGATGTAAGTGTACTATTTTGGCATATATAAGCAAAAAAAAAGAAAAAGAAAAAAAGAATGTGTACATCCTTTAAATCTCACATTCCATAAGTGATTTTCTGACAAAGTGGAAAGAATTGTTGTTCTCTGGGGCTTCCTTCTCTCCAATGTTCCCCCTTTTTATGATTTACGTTCTTCAAATATTTATCGTTACCTAATTATTTTTACCTTTCATAGACAATGTAAAAAATATGTCGGACTGTGCCACTGAATCGATTGAGAAGTGCATTAGGAACACAATTCGAATTGGTTGCAGTGAGTTCGATGCTAGAAAATTACTTACGCTCGAAAGTATCCTGTACCTCTATAAGGCCACCATTCGCCCATGTATGGAGTATTGTTGTCATATTTGGGCTAGTGCATCTGCCACTAGTCTCTCGCTCCTAGACAAGGTTCAAAAGAGAGTCGCCAATCTGATAGGTCCTGAACTGTTATCTAAACTTCAGCCTCTGTCCCATCTTCGAAATGTTGCATCCCTCTGCCTGTTCTACAAGTACTTTAACGGTGAATGCTCCGACGAACTGCAAGCACTTGTACCCCCTCGACGTAAATATCCCCGACAAACCCGACAAGCATCTAAATCCCACCCCTTCACAGTTGAGATCCCTAAATATAAGAGAGCCTTCTACTCCAGTAGTTTCTTCCTCAGGACCGCTAGACTTTGGAATTCCCTTCCTGATTCCTGCTTCCCCATTTGTACTGACATGCAGAAGTTCAAGTGTAACGTGAACCGACATGTTGCTGCCCAACTCCCCACATAGTACCTTGAAGCTTATGTCCCTGATAGTAGCCCCCTACATCAAAGAGGCAATGTGCCTTGTTTGGGGTAAAAATGTAATAAAAACATTTTTTTTAAAAAGTGGATTCGATAATCAATACTTATATAGACCCTCAAACAGAAATAGTAATTATGCGAACATAACAGCGATAGAAACAATCTTACTGAAGCTGTAGAAAAACACTGCCAAGTACATAAAGTACTTTCGTGTGAAATTTTATAGACATCGACCCAACCGTTTTCGAGTTCAGAGGGAACGAGCTAGCACACACACACAAAGTTCCTTTTATATAATAGATAGATAGATAGATGGATAGATAGATAGATACCTAGATAGATAGATGGATAGATAGATTATGAAACTATATATAGAGAGATACCTAGATAGATAGATAGATAGATAGATAGATAGATAGATAGATACCTAGATAGATAGATAGATAGATACCTAGATAGATAGATAGATAGATAGATAGATTATGAAACTATATATAGAGAGATAACTAGATAGATAGATAGATAGATAGATAGATAGATAGATAGACGCTGAGTTTTTCATGATAAATTTAGTTTGCAATTTTAATGTAGCACAAAGTCATATTCAAGGAGGAGTCATTTTTTTTTTCTTTTAAGAAATGTATAGATCACTAGTGGAACATGTCTTATGGTCTAAAACCAAGGTTGCTGCAAAGAAAGTAGGCTCCCTCTACTATGTTAGAAAAAAAAGACTCACACATGACAGCAGCTTGTATCTCTACAAAATCACTATTCGCGCACACAACCTCTATCCCATCGACGAAATGTTGCATTCCTCTGCCTGTTCAAGTATTTTAATGGTGAATGCTCCGACGAACTACAAACACTTGTACCCCCTCGACGTAAATACGCGCGACAAAAGGCGACAGTTAAAATAGATGACGAGCTCCGTGAGGAGACATTAATAAGAGGAGGAGTACGCCAAGAGTGTGAGATGTCAGCAGATTTATTCAACCTCTATAACGAAAACATACTGAGAGAAATTGAGGACATCAAAGACATAAGCTTGAGTGCACGCAACATTAACCATCTAAGGTATGCAGACGCCACTGCGTTCATAGTACAATCCGAAGAGACCCCCCTCCCCAAACACATGCTGGATTCTGTGGTGGAAGCAAGTGAAAGTAAAGACTTGCTTTAAACATCTCAAAAACAGTAAGCTTGACAGAATCGAAGTCACTGGGATACTGCATCCATCTGATGAAAAGTACACGACTGAAAAAACAAAGCCGCAGTCAAAGTCACCTTCAATAGACTGTCATCAATCATGACCAACGGAAACATTAAAAAAGACACCAAATTCAGAATACTCCGAACACGAGAAAGAGACTAAAGGCTAGAGGAATGCTTAATTTAGGTGTAGACCGCTTCATCCCCCCTAAAAGCTTCTGACAAAACCCTAACAGTCAGCCGTGGTTCTCTCCAGAATGTGCTGCTGCCATTGCGTACAGAAATCACTTTTTCCATTGCTTCCAACGTATTAGATGTACCGAGACTAAATCCGCTTTCAGGACTGCTAGCAACCATTGTAAAAGAGCAATATGGAACGCGAGAGGAGTGTATGCTCAGTCCGTCAAGTCCAAAGTAGCAGGAGACTTCTATCGATCCAGTAGATATCTCACTGCTGATGTAATTTTCTATCTATATAAAATTCAGGTACGTCCAAGAATGGAGTATTGTTGCCACATCTGGGCAAGAGCTGCTAGAAAGTTCTAACCCTGCCTTGACAGTGGGGATGACCTTTTCTCTTTCCTACAACCTCTTTCTCACAGAAGAGACGTTGCGAGCCTTCTCTGCTTTATCATTATTTTCATAGCAAGTGCTCGCCTGAGCTCCAATCTATGGTTCCTCCTCGCCAAACTTTCCCGAGAAACACTAATCTAGCTGAAAACACTATAAATAATTTCTCCCACTCTTTATCTGTGTCTAAACCTAAACGCAGATTCCATGAACAAAGTTTCTTTCTTGGAACTGCACATCTGTGGAACTCTCTTCTATTTGCTTGCTTTCCCACCTGACTATAATATGGTTGTCTTCAAGTCCAACATAAACAAATTCTTGATGAGCCGTTCCCATTAAGTAATGCAATTTACCAAATTTCCACTAACAATTACTACAATATTGTCCCATTGACTACTGTACACTCTTTAACCCTTATCCTCGAGTGGTCTCTGGGCCTTGATAAGTGGTGATTCCTATGTAAAAAAAGCTGAAACTAAAGAGAATTTTGAAGATATCCTGGGCAGAAAAGAAAACAAATCAAGAAATGACAAACACAGAACTAGAAAACTGTACTAAGAACAGTGCGAAAACGGGAAATAAGGTTCATGGGTTATGTCTACAGAAAAAGCGGAATAGAACAGATTAGTTTGATGGGAAAGATCGTGAATAGAAGAAGCAGAGGGCGACATCGAGAAACATACGTTAACAGTTTGAACACCTGAGCAACATAAAAAATGATGAGCAACAATGAATTCATGAGTGCAGCGAGGGATAGATAGATAGATAGATCTACCTGGTGGCGGTGGTGATGGCGGTTATGATGATGATGATGATGATGATGATGATGATGATGATGATGATGTGAGCAACTAATTTGCATTTATAGAACTTTATAAACAACACATTAAACGCAGACGAGGTGTTCATTTTTGGACAGCATGGAGGAAGCACTACAGGTAATTGAAACAATAAAAGAATGTTCCTCCTCTCTACTACATTTTTGGGGGGCTACTTTTAAATGGCCACCCTGTATAACAAGTCTTATTCTTGATTGTTTTGGGGTTTTTTTTAACCGAGGCGGTGACTCGTTGTTACAAAAAGTCGAATATTATGTTTCAATTAAAAAACAGTTTTTTTTTAATGGCGCTTTATATAAAGAAAATTGCACCAGAAACCATAAAAATAAATTTGCGGATGAAGATACCTTTAGATTTAACAACAACAAAATAAAAATTTACAAAGTTTATGTCCGTTTTTATTTTTCTTCTGAAAACTATTTACATATATTTTTTTACTCCAAACAAAATGTCGTCACTCACGTTTGTTGCTGATTCCAAATTCACATTCATTTTTTTTTCCAGAAGATTTCAGCTGATTTCTAAAAAGAAGAAAAATCTTCAATTCCTAGTGGAATCAGAAAACCCATTTGTTTTCACGTAGTCTTATCATACTGCTTAACATAGCCTTGACGCGCGGTGAACACGTACCCTGTGAGACGGTCTTTTTAATCTCGCTGAAACAGTCTTCCATTTTCTTCTTCTCCTGTCGGTTGCTGTTCTGTTCCAGTTCCTTTCCGACCGTCTTCAGTAAATCACACAAGCACTCAACCCGATCTTCGGTTCGGGGTGAGAGCAAGCTGCACACAAACTCCGTAATGATGTTCTCATTTAGGATGCGCATTTTGAAAAACTCTCCGATCATCTTCATGATCCCCATTGTTCTCTTTCTCGAGGTGGACATCAATTCGTCAAGTTTCTTCTGTAGTTGAATGTCCCTGGCTTCGCCATTTTCGGCACTTCTTATCATCTGTTTCGCCTGATTAATCGCTTCGTTTGCTTGCTTGATCTTTTCAAGTTCAATCTGACATCGACGGTTCAACAGCTTATTGAAGTTGACTGTCTCACCCTGCCTTGTGGAGGAAGGCACGCGAACCAGGGAGAGAGAACGGCAGAGGTAAGCGTAGGAAATCCCAAGAATTGGGTTTTTCGATGCCTTCTCGAACAGCAGATCGATAATAGCTTTTAATTGACTCTCGGTATCGAATTGAATACAACGTATCTCTGACAATAACGGCTTTTTGGTCTCATTGTTTTTATCGTTTCGGCTTTCTTCGGATGGTCTTCGATCTTTCAGACTTTTAAAGAAAGGGTCACTGCACGAAAGGTTGAACGTTTCTGAGGAATATTGCATTTTTATCAGCTCTCTTGGAAGATCTGGCAGGCATGCTGGCATCAGCAGAGAGGCTCTGGTGTGCCGTAATTGCAGTAAAAATTCCCTGCTGTATTTCTTAATGCCGGTCGCGCTTTGAAAACATGATTCTTGTCTCGGTTCTTCGATGTTCGTCGGTGCCGACTTAGACAAGAATCTCCATTCAGGCGCCAAGCTGGACATCATAGCTTTAGTGGAGAAACGGCCAACGGATTTTAATGAATTCGCTTGTGGGTGAAACATAGATTTTGTTTTTAATTTCTGATTGTGTCACTTTTGATCGAAGATTTCACCTCTCAATACTTGTGCGCGTGGCCTTTTAACGTCTGAAAGTAGCAGCCGATCGACTTAATAGCAATAGCGGAATGTAAATGGATGACGTCATAAATGATATATCGTAGTTGCTAAAGGCTACCATGACGTTATAAAGGACGAATGATAGTTGCCAAAATCTATCTAATAATATAGCATTTAATCTTTGTGCGTATGTTATCACCGTCCACCCCCTTTGGATGGGGTCGCCTTTACGGCATAATCACGTTGACACACCAATTCCCGTAAGATCACCAGTCTAGGAATGTTGAACCTGGTCAATATCAGATGGGTAATCGCTTGGAACTACAGATGCTGTATGTACTCCCTGCATATCTCAGCATGATTTCCAGTCGTTCTGGACTTTTCCTTGCCACTAGAATCCATCGGTGGCGATTCAGGTGTGGTTGTAATTGCGCAACCTTTGCTTTGCAATTATACTTGCAGATACTCTTATAGGGGGTATCCTTTGCCTCTTGTTGCTGAACGGAGGTCACAAAATCGCCCTATTGCCAATTGTTTTAGCATAAAAAAATTGTGGTTATCTTTATGATTACTGTTTACACTTTACTTCTGGTTGACCCTCTCCATGTTAAGAATAGTTTTCTTAACTACAACATTATTATTACCTATTAAATAAATCTTTTTTATTTTTATTTTTCTTCCTTTGGAGATTGTAATGCCGGGTATGGGGCAGCCAAACCAGCTGCCAACATTGCCCCGCTTTTTTATTGAAACCAACCGAGAGGTGTGTTTGTATGCCTGCTAAAATCTTTGTGTGTGTTTGTATGTCTGCTAAAATCTTTGTGTGTGTTTGTATGTCTGCTAAAATCTTTGTGTGTGTTTGTATGCCTGCTAAAAACTTTGTGTGTGTTTGTATGTCCGCTAAAATCTTTGTATGTGTTTGTATGTCTGCTAAAAACTGTGTGTGTTTGTATGTCCGCTAAAATCTTTGTGTGTGTTTGTATGTCTGCTAAAAACTTTTGTCATCCGCATCGAAGCACAACGTACCTTGCAACATTAGAAAGAGCTATCTATCGAACACATAATATCGAAAAATTGGAAAAAATCGTAAATTGTTTCGTGCAGAAATGTTGTTTTGTTTGAAGGGGAAGCCATATGAAAACCTTGTTTCGAGATGGTTTGCAAACCACGCATGCGCGAACTATCGTTTCGTTCTTTCGTTTTAAAATACTAAATTTGCAGCCTTATAGCATCTGTGTCCTCGTTTTTTTCTTTTTTCTTTTTTTCAAATGAGTCATCACTTATCAAGGCCAGGAGGCCACTCAAGGATAAGGGTTAATGGGATTATAGCGTAGTAATCATAAGTAGTGGAAATTGTGGAAATTGGATTACTTACGGGGACGGTTCATCAAGAATTTGTTTATGTTGGACTTGAAGACAATAGATAAAGAGTGTGGGAAGTTATTGATATAGGTTTTGGCTAGACGAGTGTTTTTCGTGAAAGTTTAGCGAGGGGGTACCATAGATTAAAGCTCAGACGAGCACGTGCCATGAAAATAACGATAAAGCAGACAGGCTAGCAATGTCTCTTCTGTGAGAAAGAGGTCACAGGGAAGAGAAAAGGGCACCCCCACTAGATTACGAAGTCTATTTTGAATTCTGCCAAGGCAGCATAAGTTGCTTCTAGTAGCTCCTGCCCAAATGTGGCAACTGTTGTCCATCATTGGCTGTGGCCCCTTCGACAACGCGTTATATTACTAACACAAGTTATGGGAGTTCGCGCAAGCTTTTTTTATTTTTTAATCATATTAGCTTTAAACTTTTTTTTATTTTTTAATCATATTAGCTTTAAACTTTTTTTTATTTTTTAATCATATTAGCTTTAAACTTTTTTTTATTTTTAATCATATTAGCTTTAAACTTTTTTTTTTTTTTAATCATATTAGCTTTACACTTTTTTATTTTTTAATCATATTAGCTTTAAACTTTTTTTATTTTTTAATCATATTAGCTTTAAACTTTTTTTTTTTTAATCATATTAGCTTTAAACTTTTTTTTATTTTTTAATCATATTAGCTTTAAACTTTTTTTTTTTTTAATCATATTAGCTTTAAACTTTTTTTTATTTTTTAATCATATTAGCTTTAAACTTTTTTTTATTTTTTAATCATATTAGCTTTAAACTTTTTTTTATTTTTTAATCATATTAGCTTTAAACTTTTTTTTATTTTTTAATCATATTAGCTTTAAACTTTTTTTTTTTTTAATCATATTAGCTTTAAATTTTTTTTTTTTAATCATATTAGCTTTAAACTTTTTTTTTTTTTTTAATCATATTAGCTTTAAATTTTTTTTTTTTTAATCATATTAGCTTTAAACTTTTTTTTATTTTTTAATCATATTAGCTTTAAACTTTTTTTATTTTTTAATCATATTAGCTTTAAACTTTTTTTATTTTTTAATCATATTAGCTTTAAACTTTTTTTTTTTTAATCATATTAGCTTTAAACTTTTTTTTATTTTTTAATCATATTAGCTTTAAACTTTTTTTATTTTTTTAATCATATTAGCTTTAAACTTTTTTTTATTTTTTTAATCATATTAGCTTTAAACTTTTTTATTTTTTAATCATATTAGCTTTAAACTTTTTTTTATTTTTTAATCATATTAGCTTTAAACTTTTTTTTATTTTTTAATCATATTAGCTTTAAACTTTTTTTTATTTTTTTAATCATATTAGCTTTAAACTTTTTTTTATTTTTTAATCATATTAGCTTTAAACTTTTTTTTATTTTTTAATCATATTAGCTTTAAACTTTTTTTAATTTTTTAATCATATTAGCTTTAAACTTTTTTTATTTTTTTAATCATATTAGCTTTAAACTTTTTTTAATTTTTTTAATCATATTAGCTTTAAACTTTTTTATTTTTTAATCATATTAGCTTTAAACTTTTTTTTATTTTTTAATCATATTAGCTTTAAACTTTTTTTTATTTTTTAATCATATAAGCTTTAAACTTTTTTTTATTTTTTTAATCATATAAGCTTTAAACTTTTTTTTATTTTTTAATCATATTAGCTTTAAACTTTTTTTTATTTTTTAATCATATTAGCTTTAAACTTTTTTTTTTTTTAATCATATTAGCTTTAAATTTTTTTTTTTTAATCATATTAGCTTTAAACTTTTTTTTTTTTTTTAATCATATTAGCTTTAAATTTTTTTTTTTTTTAATCATATTAGCTTTAAACTTTTTTTTATTTTTTAATCATATTAGCTTTAAACTTTTTTTATTTTTTAATCATATTAGCTTTAAACTTTTTTTATTTTTTAATCATATTAGCTTTAAACTTTTTTTTTTAAATCATATTAGCTTTAAACTTTTTTTTATTTTTTAATCATATTAGCTTTAAACTTTTTTTATTTTTTTAATCATATTAGCTTTAAACTTTTTTTTATTTTTTTAATCATATTAGCTTTAAACTTTTTTATTTTTTAATCATATTAGCTTTAAACTTTTTTTTATTTTTTAATCATATTAGCTTTAAACTTTTTTTTATTTTTTAATCATATTAGCTTTAAACTTTTTTTTATTTTTTTAATCATATTAGCTTTAAACTTTTTTTTATTTTTTAATCATATTAGCTTTAAACTTTTTTTTATTTTTTAATCATATTAGCTTTAAACTTTTTTTAATTTTTTAATCATATTAGCTTTAAACTTTTTTTATTTTTTTAATCATATTAGCTTTAAACTTTTTTTAATTTTTTTAATCATATTAGCTTTAAACTTTTTTATTTTTTAATCATATTAGCTTTAAACTTTTTTTTATTTTTTAATCATATTAGCTTTAAACTTTTTTTTATTTATTAATCATATAAGCTTTAAACTTTTTTTTATTTTTTTAATCATATAAGCTTTAAACTTTTTTTTATTTTTTAATCATATTAGCTTTAAACTTTTTTTTATTTTTTAATCATATTAGCTTTAAACTTTTTTTATTTTTTTAATCATATTAGCTTTTAACTTTTTATTTTTTAATCATATTAGCTTTAAACTTTTTTTTATTTTTTAATCATATTAGCTTTAAACTTTTTTTTATTTTTTTAATCATATTAGCTTTAAACTTTTTTTATTTTTTAATCATATTAGCTTTAAACTTTTTTTTATTTTTTTAATCATATTAGCTTTAAACTTTTTTTTATTTTTTAATCATATTAGCTTTAAACTTTTTTATTTTTTTAATCATATTAGCTTTAAACTTTTTTTTATTTTTTAATCATATTAGCTTTAAACTTTTTTTAATTTTTTTAATCATATTAGCTTTAAACTTTTTTATTTTTTAATCATATTAGCTTTAAACTTTTTTTTATTTTTTAATCATATTAGCTTTAAACTTTTTTTTATTTTTTAATCATATAAGCTTTAAACTTTTTTTTATTTTTTTAATCATATAAGCTTTAAACTTTTTTTTATTTTTTAATCATATTAGCTTTAAACTTTTTTTTATTTTTTAATCATATTAGCTTTAAACTTTTTTTTTTTTTTAATCATATTAGCTTTAAATTTTTTTTTTTTAATCATATTAGCTTTAAACTTTTTTTTTTTTTTTAATCATATTAGCTTTAAATTTTTTTTTTTTTTAATCATATTAGCTTTAAACTTTTTTTTATTTTTTAATCATATTAGCTTTAAACTTTTTTTATTTTTTAATCATATTAGCTTTAAACTTTTTTTATTTTTTAATCATATTAGCTTTAAACTTTTTTTTTTAAATCATATTAGCTTTAAACTTTTTTTTATTTTTTAATCATATTAGCTTTAAACTTTTTTTATTTTTTTAATCATATTAGCTTTAAACTTTTTTTTATTTTTTTAATCATATTAGCTTTAAACTTTTTTATTTTTAAATCATATTAGCTTTAAACTTTTTTTTATTTTTTAATCATATTAGCTTTAAACTTTTTTTTATTTTTTAATCATATTAGCTTTAAACTTTTTTTAATTTTTTAATCATATTAGCTTTAAACTTTTTTTATTTTTTTAATCATATTAGCTTTAAACTTTTTTTAATTTTTTTAATCATATTAGCTTTAAACTTTTTTATTTTTTAATCATATTAGCTTTAAACTTTTTTTTATTTTTTAATCATATTAGCTTTAAACTTTTTTTTATTTTTTAATCATATAAGCTTTAAACTTTTTTTTATTTTTTTAATCATATAAGCTTTAAACTTTTTTTTATTTTTTAATCATATTAGCTTTAAACTTTTTTTTATTTTTTAATCATATTAGCTTTAAACTTTTTTTATTTTTTTAATCATATTAGCTTTTAACTTTTTATTTTTTAATCATATTAGCTTTAAACTTTTTTTTATTTTTTAATCATATTAGCTTTAAACTTTTTTTTATTTTTTTAATCATATTAGCTTTAAACTTTTTTTATTTTTTAATCATATTAGCTTTAAACTTTTTTTTATTTTTTTAATCATATTAGCTTTAAACTTTTTTTTATTTTTTAATCATATTAGCTTTAAACTTTTTTATTTTTTTAATCATATTAGCTTTAAACTTTTTTTTATTTTTTTAATCATATTAGCTTTAAACTTTTTTTATTTTTAATCATATTAGCTTTAAACTTTTTTTTATTTTTTAATCATATTAGCTTTAAACTTTTTTTTATTTTTTAATCATATTAGCTTTAAACTTTTTTTAATTTTTTTAATCATATTAGCTTTAAACTTTTTTTTATTTTTTAATCATATTAGCTTTAAACTTTTTTTTATTTTTTAATCATATTAGTTTTAAACTTTTTTTATTTTTTTAATCATATTAGCTTTAAACTTTTTTTTTTTTAATCATATTAGCTTTAAACTTTTTTTTATTTTTTAATCATATTAGCTTTAAACTTTTTTTTTTTTAATCATATTAGCTTTAAACTTTTTTTTATTTTTTAATCATATTAGCTTTAAACTTTTTTTTATTTTTTAATCATATTAGCTTTAAACTTTTTTTTTATCATATTAGCTTTAAATTTTTTTTTTTAATCATATTAGCTTTAAACATTTTTTTTTTAATCATATTAGCTTTAAACTTTTTTTATTTTTTAATCATATTAGCTTTAAACTTTTTTTATTTTTTAATCATATTAGCTTTAAACTTTTTTTTATTTTTTAATCATATTAGCTTTAAACTTTTTTTATTTTTTAATCATATTAGCTTTAAACTTTTTTTTATTTTTTAATCATATTAGCTTTAAACTTTTTTTTATTTTTTAATCATATTAGCTTTAAACTTTTTTATTTTTTTAATCATATTAGCTTTAAACTTTTTTTTATTTTTTTAATCATATTAGCTTTAAACTTTTTTTATTTTTAATCATATTAGCTTTAAACTTTTTTTTATTTTTTAATCATATTAGCTTTAAACTTTTTTTTATTTTTTTAATCATATTAGCTTTAAACTTTTTTTTATTTTTTAATCATATTAGCTTTAAACTTTTTTTTATTTTTTAATCATATTAGCTTTAAACTTTTTTTTATTTTTTAATCATATTAGCTTTAAACTTTTTTTTATTTTTTAATCATATTAGCTTTAAACTTTTTTTTATTTTTTAATCATATTAGCTTTAAACTTTTTTTTATTTTTTAATCATATTAGCTTTAAACTTTTTTTTATTTTTTAATCATATTAGCTTTAAACTTTTTTTTATTTTTTAATCATATTAGCTTTAAACTTTTTTTATTTTTTAATCATATTAGCTTTACACTTTTTTTTATTTTTTAATCATATTAGCTTTAAACTTTTTTTTTTTTTTAATCATATTAGCTTTAAATTTTTTTTTTAATCATATTAGCTTTAAACTTTTTTTTATTTTTTAATCATATTAGCTTTAAACTTTTTTTTATTTTTTAATCATATTAGCTTTAAACTTTTTTTTATTTTTTAATCATATTAGCTTTAAACTTTTTTTATTTTTTAATCATATTAGCTTTAAACTTTTTTTTATTTTTTAATCATATTAGCTTTAAACTTTTTTTTATTTTTTAATCATATTAGCTTTAAACTTTTTTTTATTTTTTAATCATATTAGCTTTAAACTTTTTTGTATTTTTTAATCATATTAGCTTTAAACTTTTTTATTTTTTTAATCATATTAGCTTTAAACTTTTTTTTATTTTTTTAATCATATTAGCTTTAAACTTTTTTTATTTTTAATCATATTAGCTTTAAACTTTTTTTTATTTTTTAATCATATTAGCTTTAAACTTTTTTTTATTTTTTAATCATATTAGCTTTAAACTTTTTTTATTTTTTTAATCATATTAGCTTTAAACTTTTTTTATTTTTTAATCATATTAGCTTTAAACTTTTTTTTATTTTTTAATCATATTAGCTTTAAACTTTTTTTATTTTTTAATCATATTAGCTTTAAACTTTTTTTTATTTTTTTAATCATATTAGCTTTAAACTTTTTTTTTTTTTTTTAATCATATTAGCTTTAAACTTTTTTTATTTTTTTAATCATATTAGCTTTAAACTTTTTTTTATTTTTTTAATCATATTAGCTTTAAACTTTTTTATTTTTTAATCATATTAGCTTTAAACTTTTTTTTTTTTAAACATATTAGCTTTAAACTTTTTTTATTTTTTAATCATATTAGCTTTAAACTTTTTTTTTATTTTTTTATCATATTAGCTTTAAAAAATTTTTTATTTTTTAATCATATTAGCTTTAAACTTTTTTTATTTTTTAATCATATTAGCTTTAAACTTTTTTTATTTTTTAATCATATTAGCTTTAAACTTTTTTTTTTTAATCATATTAGCTTTAAACTTTTTTTATTTTTTAATCATATTAGCTTTAAACTTTTTTTTATTTATTAATCATATTAGCTTTAAACCTTTTTTTTTAATCATATTAGCTTTAAACTTTTTTTATTTTTTAATCATATTAGCTTTAAATTTTTTTTTTTTTTAATCATATTAGCTTTAAACTTTTTTTTATTTTTTAATCATATTAGCTTTAAACTTTTTTTTATTTTTTAATCATATTAGCTTTAAACTTTTTTTTATTTTTTAATCATATTAGCTTTAAACTTTTGTTTTTTTTAATCATATTAGCTTTAAACTTTTTTTTATTTTTTAATCATATTAGCTTTAAACTTTTTTTTATTTTTTACTCATATTAGCTTTAAACTTTTTTTTATTTTTTAATCATATTAGCTTTAAACTTTTTTTATTTTTTAATCATATTAGCTTTAAACTTTTTTTTATTTTTTAATCATATTAGCTTTAAACTAGTTTTATTTTTTAATCATATTAGCTTTAAACTTTTTTTTATTTTTTAATCATATTAGCTTTAAACTTTTTTTTATTTTTTAATCATATTAGCTTTAAACTTTTTTTTATTTTTTAATCATATTAGCTTTAAACTTTTTTTTATATTTTAATCATATTAGCTTTAAACTTTTTTTATTTTTTAATCATATTAGCTTTAAAATTTTTTTTATTTTTTAATCATATTAGCTTTAAACTTTTTTTTATTTATTAATCATATTAGCTTTAAACCTTTTTTTTTTTAATCATATTAGCTTTAAACTTTTTTTATTTTTTAATCATATTAGCTTTAAATTTTTTTTTTTTTAATCATATTAGCTTTAAACTTTTTTTTATTTTTTAATCATATTAGCTTTAAACTTTTTTTTATTTTTTAATCATATTAGCTTTAAACTTTTTTTTATTTTTACTCACATGCTCCTATTCCGAAATCGTAGCAGTGAACCGACATCAGTGGATTTTTTTTAAGCTTTAAACCTTTTTTTTTTTAATCATATTAGCTTTAAACTTTTTTTATTTTTTAATCATATTAGCTTTAAACTTTTTTTTTTTTAATAATATTAGCTTTAAACTTTTTTTTATTTTTTAATCATATTAGCTTTAAACTTTTTTTATTTTTTAATCATATTAGCTTTAAACTTTTGTTTTTTTTAATCATATTAGCTTTAAACTTTTTTTTATTTTTTAATCATATTAGCTTTAAACTTTTTTTTATTTTTTAATCATATTAGCTTTAAACTTTTTTTTATTTTTTAATCATATTAGCTTTAAACTTTTTTTATTTTTTAATCATATTAGCTTTAAACTTTTTTTTATTTTTTAATCATATTAGCTTTAAACTAGTTTTATTTTTTAATCATATTAGCTTTAAACTTTTTTTTATTTTTTAATCATATTAGCTTTAAACTTTTTTTTATTTTTTAATCATATTAGCTTTAAACTTTTTTTTATTTTTTAATCATATTAGCTTTAAACTTTTTTTTATTTTTTAATCATATTAGCTTTAAACTTTTTTTTATTTTTTAATCATATTAGCTTTAAACTTTTTTTTATTTTTTAATCATATTAGCTTTAAACTTTTTTTTATTTATTAATCATATTAGCTTTAAACCTTTTTTTTTTTAATCATATTAGCTTTAAACTTTTTTTATTTTTTAATCATATTAGCTTTAAATTTTTTTTTTTTAATCATATTAGCTTTAAACTTTTTTTTATTTTTTAATCATATTAGCTTTAAACTTTTTTTTATTTTTTAATCATATTAGCTTTAAACTTTTTTTTATTTTTTAATCATATTAGCTTTAAACTTTTTTTTTTTTAATCATATTAGCTTTAAACTTTTTTTTATTTTTTAATCATATTAGCTTTAAACTTTTTTTTATTTTTTAATCATATTAGCTTTAAACTTTTTTTTTATTTTTTAATCATATTAGCTTTAAAAAAATTTTTATTTTTTAATCATATTAGCTTTAAACTTTTTTTATTTTTTAATCATATTAGCTTTAAACTTTTTTTATTTTTTAATCATATTAGCTTTAAACTTTTTTTTTTAATCATATTAGCTTTAAACTTTTTTTTATTTTTTAATCATATTAGCTTTAAACTTTTTTTTATTTATTAATCATATTAGCTTTAAACCTTTTTTTTTTAATCATATTAGCTTTAAACTTTTTTTATTTTTTAATCATATTAGCTTTAAATTTTTTTTTTTTTAATCATATTAGCTTTAAACTTTTTTTTATTTTTTAATCATATTAGCTTTAAACTTTTTTTTATTTTTTAATCATATTAGCTTTAAACTTTTTTTTATTTTTTAATCATATTAGCTTTAAACTTTTGTTTTTTTTAATCATATTAGCTTTAAACTTTTTTTTATTTTTTAATCATATTAGCTTTAAACTTTTTTTTATTTTTTAATCATATTAGCTTTAAACTTTTTTTTATTTTTTAATCATATTAGCTTTAAACTTTTTTTATTTTTTAATCATATTAGCTTTAAACTTTTTTTTATTTTTTAATCATATTAGCTTTAAACTAGTTTTATTTTTTAATCATATTAGCTTTAAACTTTTTTTTATTTTTTAATCATATTAGCTTTTAACTTTTTTTTATTTTTTAATCATATTAGCTTTAAACTTTTTTTTATTTTTTAATCATATTAGCTTTAAACTTTTTTTTATTTTTTAATCATATTAGCTTTAAACTTTTTTTATTTTTTAATCATATTAGCTTTAAACTTTTTTTTATTTTTTAATCATATTAGCTTTAAACTTTTTTTTATTTATTAATCATATTAGCTTTAAACCTTTTTTTTTTAATCATATTAGCTTTAAACTTTTTTTATTTTTTAATCATATTAGCTTTAAATTTTTTTTTTTTTAATCATATTAGCTTTAAACTTTTTTTTATTTTTTAATCATATTAGCTTTAAACTTTTTTTTATTTTTTAATCATATTAGCTTTAAACTTTTTTTTATTTTTTAATCATATTAGCTTTAAACTTTTTTTTTTTTAATCATATTAGCTTTAAACTTTTTTTTATTTTTTAATCATATTAGCTTTAAACTTTTTTTTATTTTTTAATCATATTAGCTTTAAACTTTTTTTTATTTTTTAATCATATTAGCTTTAAACTTTTTTTTATTTTTTAATCATATTAGCTTTAAACTTTTTTTTATTTTTTAATCATATTAGCTTTAAACTTTTTTTATTTTTTAATCATATTAGCTTTACACTTTTTTTTATTTTTTAATCATATTAGCTTTAAACTTCTTTTTTTTTTAATAATATTAGCTTTAAACTTTTTTTATTTTTTAATCATATTAGCTTTAAACTTTTTTTTATTTTTTAATCATATTAGCTTTAAACTTTTTTTATTTTTTAATCATATTAGCTTTAAACTTTTTTTTATTTTTTAATCATATTAGCTTTAAACTTTTTTTATTTTTTAATCATATTAGCTTTAAACTTTTTTTTATTTTTTAATCATATTAGCTTTAAACTTTTTTTTATTTTTTAATCATATTAGCTTTAAACTTTTTTTTATTTTTTAATCATATTAGCTTTAAACTTTTTTTTATTTTTTAATCATATTAGCTTTAAACTTTTTTTTATTTTTTAATCATATTAGCTTTAAACTTTTTTTTATTTTTTAATCATATTAGCTTTAAACTTTTTTTTATTTTTTAATCATATTAGCTTTAAACTTTTTTTTATTTTTTAATCATATTAGCTTTAAACTTTTTTTATTTTTTAATCATATTAGCTTTAAACTTTTTTTTATTTTTTAATCATATTAGCTTTAAACTCGTTTTATTTTTTAATCATATTAGCTTTAAACTTTTTTTTATTTTTTAATCATATTAGCTTTAAACTTTTTTTTATTTTTTAATCATATTAGCTTTAAACTTTTTTTATTTTTTAATCATATTAGCTTTAAACTTTTTTTATTTTTTAATCATATTAGCTTTAAACTTTTTTTTATTTTTTAATCATATTAGCTTTAAACTTTTTTTTATTCTTTGATCATATTAGCTTTAAACTTTTTTTATTTTTTAATCATATTAGCTTTAAACTTTTGTTTATTTTTTAATCATATTAGCTTTAAACTTTTTTTTATTTTTTAATCATATTAGCTTTAAACTTTTTTTTATTTTTTAATCATATTAGCTTTAAACTTTTTTTTATTTTTTAATCATATTAGCTTTAAACTTTTTTCATTTTTTAATCATATTAGCTTTAAACTTTTTTTTATTTTTTAATCATATTAGCTTTAAACTTTTTTTTATTTTTTAATCATATTAGCTTTAAACTTTTTTTATTTTTTAATCATATTAGCTTTAAACTTTTTTTTTTTTAATCATATTAGCTTTAAACTTTTTTTTATTTTTTAATCATATTAGCTTTAAACTTTTTTTTATTTATTAATCATATTAGCTTTAAACCTTTTTTTTTTTAATCATATTAGCTTTAAACTTTTTTTATTTTTTAATCATATTAGCTTTAAATTTTTTTTTTTTAATCATATTAGCTTTAAACTTTTTTTTATTTTTTAATCATATTAGCTTTAAACTTTTTTTTATTTTTTAATCATATTAGCTTTAAACTTTTTTTTATTTTTTAATCATATTAGCTTTAAACTTTTTTTTATTTTTTTAATCATATTAGCTTTAAACTTTTTTTTATTTTTTAATCATATTAGCTTTAAACTTTTTTTTATTTTTTAATCATATTAGCTTTAAACTTTTTTTTATTTTTTAATCATATTAGCTTTAAACTTTTTTTATTTTTTAATCATATTAGCTTTAAACTTTTTTTTATTTTTTAATCATATTAGCTTTAAACTTTTTTTATTTTTTAATCATATTAGCTTTAAACTTTTTTTTATTTTTTAATCATATTAGCTTTAAACTTTTTTTTATTTATTAATCATATTAGCTTTAAACCTTTTTTTTTTAATCATATTAGCTTTAAACTTTTTTTATTTTTTAATCATATTAGCTTTAAATTTTTTTTTTTTTAATCATATTAGCTTTAAACTTTTTTTTATTTTTTAATCATATTAGCTTTAAACTTTTTTTTATTTTTTAATCATATTAGCTTTAAACTTTTTTTTATTTTTTAATCATATTAGCTTTAAACTTTTTTTTTTTTAATCATATTAGCTTTAAACTTTTTTTTATTTTTTAATCATATTAGCTTTAAACTTTTTTTTATTTTTTTATCATATTAGCTTTAAACTTTTTTTTATTTTTTAATCATATTAGCTTTAAACTTTTTTTTATTTTTTAATCATATTAGCTTTAAACTTTTTTTTATTTTTTAATCATATTAGCTTTAAACTTTTTTTATTTTTTAATCATATTAGCTTTACACTTTTTTTTATTTTTTAATCATATTAGCTTTAAACTTCTTTTTTTTTTAATAATATTAGCTTTAAACTTTTTTTTATTTTTTAATCATATTAGCTTTAAACTTTTTTTTATTTTTTAATCATATTAGCTTTAAACTTTTTTTATTTTTTAATCATATTAGCTTTAAACTTTTTTTTATTTTTTAATCATATTAGCTTTAAACTTTTTTTATTTTTTAATCATATTAGCTTTAAACTTTTTTTTATTTTTTAATCATATTAGCTTTAAACTTTTTTTTATTTTTTAATCATATTAGCTTTAAACTTTTTTTTATTTTTTAATCATATTAGCTTTAAACTTTTTTTTATTTTTTAATCATATTAGCTTTAAACTTTTTTTTATTTTTTAATCATATTAGCTTTAAACTTTTTTTTATTTTTTAATCATATTAGCTTTAAACTTTTTTTTATTTTTTAATCATATTAGCTTTAAACTTTTTTTTATTTTTTAATCATATTAGCTTTAAACTTTTTTTATTTTTTAATCATATTAGCTTTAAACTTTTTTTTATTTTTTAATCATATTAGCTTTAAACTCGTTTTATTTTTTAATCATATTAGCTTTAAACTTTTTTTTATTTTTTAATCATATTAGCTTTAAACTTTTTTTTATTTTTTAATCATATTAGCTTTAAACTTTTTTTATTTTTTAATCATATTAGCTTTAAACTTTTTTTATTTTTTAATCATATTAGCTTTAAACTTTTTTTTATTTTTTAATCATATTAGCTTTAAACTTTTGTTTATTTTTTAATCATATTTATCTAAGTAATCTGGTCAATGTAGTGGCAGAATATATCTTATTACGGTTTATCTCCAATATCCTTATAGGACTCTGTGACATATTTCCATTGTATGGACGCCCGACGCGAACGGAAACCCCACATAACACTTTTAGATAGAACAGATACTACCCTTGAATCCTAGCTCGAAGACCAAGAAGGTATATTTTAGTTTCACGTGCGGCCTTTTTAACATGTATCTTGTCAAATTCGGGGAATTTTTTTCTTTTTTTTTTGTAATTTGATTTTTTTTTTTGTAATTTAATTTTTTTTTTTTCGTAATTTGATTTTTTTTTGTAATTTAATTTTTTTTTTGCATTTTGATTTTTTTTTTGTAATTTGATTTTTTTTTGTAATTTAATTTTTTTTTGTAATTTAATTTTTTTTTTGTAATTTGATTTTTTTTTGTAATTTAATTTTTTTTTTGTAATTTGATTTTTTTTTTTGTAATTTGATTTTTTTTTGTAATTTGATTTATTTTTTTTGTAATTTGATTTTTTTTTTGTCATTTAATTTTTTTTTTTTTTTGTAATTTGATTTTTTTTTTTTTTTACATTGCGTCTTCGGTGATCGGAAGTTTTATTTATTTTATTAAAAAGGAGGGCAGAAGGTGACAACATACTACGAACATTAAATTTGCATATCTATATACTAATTTAATGTTCGTAGTATGTTATCACCTTCCGTCCTCCTTTTTAATGAATAGGATCTCCCGATTGAAGAATCTATAATCTGGAAACCGTGACACACATACACACATACATACATACGTACGTTAAAGGTACTACGACATTGCTATATAGATTCTGAGAGCAATGTATTCTACGAATATAAATCATTATCTTACCTTTGGCACTTGACATCATTAAAGATGGTTGACATGCCTTAAGCCAAATTAAAGATTGAAAGTCAACGGATGATCATACCGTTAATTGGTCTGATTTCTCAACCCATATCTTCTCTGTCTGACGTTACCGTTTTCAATGAATAAATCAGCAAAATCTCTTGCTTCCGGTGTAACGTATGCGTTTAGATTTTGTAAAGCATTTCATTTTCTATTCTGCGTTCATCCCATTGCAGCGGGTTCAGTTCTAGCCAGTGAGTTACATCAGCGGTTGTCAGAACTTTGAGGAGATTTTATGTGTAGTCTTCTCGTACTATTATGCAGTTTCTACCATTCGTTTATTTCGTGCACCTCGTCTATCTTTCTCTGTCTATTAACAGAGTTATTAAACCTATGAAACAAAAGGGAAACTATTGAAATAACCCATCATAAAGAACAGGGAATATCATCACAGGTAGTAATACTATTTTAGAGAGAGAGAGAGAGAGGGTGAAAAAGAGTGAGAGAGAGACTGCACGTTGTCTTTATTTAAAAAGAAAATTAACTTTTTTCGTACCAGCCGGTGTAATTCTTGACGTCATTAAGAAAACCTAGGAACCGCATTGTCTCTTGGAAGACCCTTCTTGGTGAGAATGATGTATGTTCTGTTTTAGTCTTAGGTGATCATTCCTCCAGGCATTATCCCCTCCTTCAGGAGGGGAAAATTGATCTATTGCTTGTCACATGGTTTGTTCACAGCTATTTTTGTACTTTTTCATAACATTGATTGCTAACATGCCATTGATTGCTAATATGCAATTGATTGCTAATATGCCATTGATTGCTAATATGCCATTGATTGCTAATATGCCATAGATTGCTAATATGCCATAGATTGCTAATATGCCATTGATTGCTAATATGCCATAGATTGCTAGTATGCCATTGATTGCTAGTATGCCATAGATTGCTAATATGCCATAGATTGCTAATATGCCATTGATTGCTAATATGCCATAGATTGCTAATATGCCATTGATTGCTAATATGCCATTGATTGCTAATATGCCATTGATTGCTAATATGCCATAGATTGCTAATATGCCATTGATTGCTAATATGCCATTGATTGCTAATATGCCATAGATTGCTAATATGCCATTGATTGCTAATATGCCATAGATTGCTAATATGCCATTGATTGCTAATATGCCATAGATTGCTAATATGCCATAGATTGCTAATATGCCATTGATTGCTAATATGCCATTGATTGCTAATATGCCATTGATTGCTAATATGCCATAGATTGCTAATATGCCATTGATTGCTAATATGCCATAGATTGCTAATATGCCATTGATTGCTAATATGCCATTGATTGCTAATATGCCATAGATTGCTAATATGCCATTGATTGCTAATATGCCATAGATTGCTAATATGCCATTGATTGCTAATATGCCATTGATTGCTAATATGCCATAGATTGCTAATATGCCATTGATTGCTAGTATGCCATAGATTGCTAATATGCCATAGATTGCTAATATGCCATTGATTGCTAGTATGCCATTGATTGCTAATATGCCATAGATTGCTAATATGCCATAGATTGCTAATATGCCATTGATTGCTAATATGCCATAGATTGCTAATATGCCATTGATTGCTAATATGCCATAGACTGCTAGTATGCCATTGATTGCTAGTATGCCATAGATTGCTAATATGCCATAGATTGCTAATATGCCATTGATTGCTAATATGCCATAGATTGCTAATATGCCATTGATTGCTAGTATGCCATAGATTGCTAATATGCCATAGATTGCTAATATGCCATTGATTGCTAGTATGCCATTGATTGCTAATATGCCATAGATTGCTTATATGCCATAGATTGCTAATATGCCATTGATTGCTAATATGCCATAGATTGCTAATATGCCATAGATTGCTAATATGCCATTGATTGCTAGTATGCCATAGATTGCTAATATGCCATTGATTGCTAATATGCCATAGATTGCTAATATGCCATAGATTGCTAATATGCAATTGATTGCTAATATGCCATAGATTGCTAGTATGCCATTGATTGCTAGTATGCCATAGATTGCTAATATGCCATAGATTGCTAATATGCCATTGATTGCTAATATGCCATAGATTGCTAATATGCCATTGATTGCTAGTATGTCATGGATTGCTAATATGCCATAGATTGCTAATATGCCATTGATTGCTAATATGCCATAGATTGCTAGTATGCCATTGATTGCTAGTATGCCATAGATTGCTAATATGCCATAGATTGCTAATATGCCATTGATTGCTAATATGCAATAGATTGCTTATATGCTATTGATTGCTAATATGCTATTGATTGCTAATATGCCATAGATTGCTTATATGCCATTAATTGCTTGTAATCCATTGATTGCTAATATGACATAGATTGCTAATATGCCATTGATTGCTAATATGCCATAGATTGCTAATATGCCATAGATTGCTAATATGCCATTGATTGCTAATATGCCATAGACTGCTAGTATGCCATTGATTGCTAGTATGCCATAGATTGCTAATATGCCATAGATTGCTAATATGCCATTGATTGCTAATATGCCATAGATTGCTAATATGCCATTGATTGCTAGTATGTCATGGATTGCTAATATGCCATAGATTGCTAATATGCCATTGATTGCTAATATGCCATAGATTGCTAGTATGCCATTGATTGCTAGTATGCCATAGATTGCTAATATGCCATAGATTGCTAATATGCCATTGATTGCTAATATGCAATAGATTGCTTATATGCTATTGATTGCTAATATGCTATTGATTGCTAATATGCCATAGATTGCTTATATGCCATTAATTGCTTGTAATCCATTGATTGCTAATATGACATAGATTGCTAATATGCCATTGATTGGTAATATGCCATAGATCGCTAATATACCATTGATTGCTAATATGTCATTGATTGCTCATATGCCATAGATTGCTAATATGCCATTTAGGACATACCTGGGTCTTACACAGATAGAGGATTGCATAGGCAGTGAGATACCTGTTGGAGCGGTAAAGTGATCCAACCATTTTTCCAGAGACTTTGGAAACAGATTTGATGTATATTTCCATTTTAGATCAGGAGTGAAGGTCAATTCTAGAAGCTTGTCAAGACATAGAGCTTTCCCAAGATGAGAACCATCCATTTCAATTGGAGTGTGCTGGTGCTGGTGCTGGTGCTGGTGGGGGGGGTTAGAGCGATTGTGATCAAAGGAGATAAGCTTGGTTTCGATGTATTAAAATTAACCAACCACCCTTTTCCCCATTGCACCACGTTCTCAAGATCAGAAGAGAGAGTATCCAGTAGATCTTCGTCATTGCTGGCTGTTGAAATGTTGCAATAGATTGTGGCTTCGTCTGCATAAATGTCGACGAATGACCTAAAATGTGATTTGGGAGATCATTGATGAAGATAAGGAAGAGAGTTGGGCCTAAGATGGAACCTTGAGGGACGTCAGCGTTAATACTATGAGTTTAGGATTTCTGCCCATCAACAAGTAATATTATAAGCCAATCAGAAAGAAAAGATTTAATAAATGAGAGTTTATTTCCAGCTATTCCATAGCTGGCGATCTTGTAAAGTTTACCTTTTATGTCATGCTCTATCAAAAGCCTTTGGTATGTCAAGAGCTATTGCTCTAGAAACGAAACCCCCCGTCAAGAGATTCACAAATCCCGTGTGATATTACAGTCAGTACATCAGTTGTAGATCTCGTAGAACGGAAACCATACTGAGCTAGTTATTTTTGCTGGGCACTTTTCTGTTTATCACAGATTCCAGCAACTTATGATGCATGGGAGACTGATTGGTCTGTACTGAAAGAAGATGACCGATCTTTAGAATTTTTAAATACGGAACAGACTGATGAAGTTTTCCAAGGTGTTGGGAACCATGTCTCCTTAAGGCAACGCTTAATCAGCTTTGTAAGCATAGAAATTAGTTTCGGTTGAAGCTTTTTAAGCACATGATTGGAATGTCGTCGAGGCCAGTTGCTTTACTGGAATAAAGATTTTTAATAAGTTTAGCAACATGATGTACAGATATTCGTATGTCGCATAGTTTTACATGTCATACCATATATTGTCATACCTTGATAGCTAACATATTGTAATGCCATTGATCGTTAATATGTTGTCATACTATTAATTACTAATATGTTGTGATGACACGGATTTCTAATATATTGTCATTCGATTGATTGCTAATATGTTGTTATATGAATAATTGCTAATATGTTGTGATGCCATTGATTGCTAATATGCTAATATGCTAATTGTAAATATGTTGTAATACTAATGAACACGTGCTTAAGCATTAACTAGCAGGGAGACCCGACGTTGTCTGAGATCGAGTGAGGATCAAAATTGTTCCACCCTTCCATATTTTTATTATAATCGAAATCGGTGAAATTGACAATTTTTTAATCAAATCGATTGATTGCTTTAATTAGGGACCCCCCCCCCCCAGTGTACTGGGTTGAAGCTTCACACGCTTCCGCACTGACTTAGTTTACAATACATTGTAGTCTACATTGCACTGTAAAGAATTTGTTGATTTTATTGAAGTATCTATAAATAATGATATCACTTAAAGTTTAAAATGCAAAAGTCAAGTATCACGGTTCAATTGTGCTCTAAATAGAAACATTCATTTAGAACGCGCTCCAGTCTTATAAAAGAATCTATAGTTGCTTTTATAAGCTGAGACTTTCCGCTTGTACGGTTATAAAACTTCTTAAATGCACCCGTAATGTTAGGTTGTATAAAAGTGTTAACTTTGCTCAAAATCGGACTTCCATCTTTAATCGGATTTTTTGATTATCGACTTTTGATACTTATCAGATGCATTCCAAATACAAAACCTACGTAATAACACTTTCAGACACATAAAGTACCTCGTGTGAAATTTAAAAAATTAATAAATAAATAAAACCGGCCCAGCCGTTTTAGAGTTCATAAAGATCGAACACACACACACACACACACACACACACACACACACACACACACACACACAGTTCCTTTTATATCATAGAGAAGATAACACAAAACACAGGTTAAATACGCCTTGGTTTCGGGATTCAGTTATGTTTTCTAAAAATCCATTTTAATTGTTCTAATTAATTATAATTTGCAATATGCTCATGAAGTTATCCATCTGTTAATAAGCGTCTTTTTTAATTTTTTTTAATTTTTTTACATTTTCACCCCAAGCAAGGCACATTGACACTTTGGTGTAGGGGGCTAATATCAGGGGCAGCAACTACTGGGGTACTATAT
The DNA here is from genome assembly GCF_053919585.1 of Euprymna scolopes. Lineage (NCBI taxonomy): Eukaryota > Metazoa > Mollusca > Cephalopoda > Sepiida > Sepiolidae > Euprymna > Euprymna scolopes. Next base: position 50,832,242 of record NC_136513.1, read on the forward strand.
TGGGATTTGGGCAGCAAGATATCGGTTCACGTTACACTTGAACTTCTGCATGTCAGTACAGTTAGGGAAGCAGGGACCTGGAATGGAATAGCGGTTCTGGGGAGAAACTACTGGAGTAGAAAGATCTTTTACATCTAGGGATCTCTACTGTGTGGGGGTGGGATTTAGCTGCCTGTCGGGTTTGTCGAGGGTGTCTTCGTCGTGGGGGCACAAGTGTCTGCAGTTCGTCAGAGCATTCACCATTAAAATACTTGTAGAACAGGCAGAGGGATGCAACAGAGGCTGAAGCTTAGATGCCAGTCCAGGGCCTATCAGATTGGCGACTCTCTTTTGAAGCTTGTCTAGGAGCGAGAGACTAGCAGCAGATGCACCACCCCAAATGTGACAACAATACTCCATACATGGGCGAATGGTGGCCTTATAGAGGTACAGGATACTTTCAGGTGTCAGTAGTTTTCTAGCACGGTAGAGAGAGCCTACCTTTCTCGCAGCGGCCCTGGCAATGTTTTCAATATAATTGTTCCAACTCATGTTTCCTGTGAACGTTAGGCCAAGCAGCAGTTTGAAAGATGTACTCTCAGACAGGGAGTCACTAGCCATTGCTATTGGTGCCAGAGAAGGTTTCTTGTAATTATTGAAGGAAACCAGTTTAGTCTTGGCAGCATTGAATGTGACTATCCATTTATGTCCCCATTCCACTACAGATTGGAGGTCATCCTCTAGTGTTTTTGCCATTTCTTTAGATATGTGTTCATTTGTTTTCCTGTCATGCCTGTTATAGAGCGTGGTGTCATCAGCATATATACCCATCTCAGAGGCAGTTTTGTCGGGGAGGTCGTTAATAAATATTAGGAACAATAGAGGTCCAAGGATATGACTCTCACCCTCTCTCAACCTATAGTGCTTCACCCTCCCCCAATTCTATGTTATATGGTAGCTATGCACTCTCGATTTTCTCTCTCTCTCTCTCTCTCTCTCTCTCTCTCTTCCTCTCTCTCTCTCTCTCTCTCTCGCTATTTATGTCAAAGGTAATAAAATTCTAAACAACAAGATTAAAATAGACCACTATAAATATTAGGGAATATCACCACAAGTACTAATACAAGGTTCGTTCCAAAAGTAAAGCCTCCTATTTTTTAACTCAAAAAGTTGAAGAGCTACAAAGACGGTAGTGATACTATTAAAACGAGCGACCTTTGGTGCTCCAGAATTTCTTTTTCTACATAGTCACTATCATTCTCAGTGCATTTTACCAGGAATTCCGCACGTCCATGTCAGAGGTTGCTTTCATATAGTTTCGCACCGCCAATACCTGCAGCAGAAAAATGTAATTTTAAGGTAATGAATGCATAAGTTCAGTCATCATAACAATGCAATTTGCAATCCCCTCTGATCCATTCATGTGGAATGAAAAATAGGAGGCATTACGTTTTGCAACACTCCGCGTACTATTTCACCCATAGCTTTGAAAAAGAAGGCAAGAGCAAGAGAGAGGGAGGGGGGCGGTAGAGACTGATTTCTTATAGACTTTTTTCATACATATATTTTAATTGTTATATATGTTTTCATTTTTATATATATTTATTAACTGATGTTTGCAACCCCGAGGTCAATGGGTGGCCCAACAGGGCACGGTATTTTTTTTTTTTATTGTACTTCTCGTATAGATATGCGTATCTGTCGATCGATTTATGTACTTGAAATTAATCTACTTTGTAGATTTGGAATGAATGCTATCGATCACTCGTGTCTGCTGATCGATCGATCACTGTGTCGGTATGTCACCTTGATCTGCTTCCGTTGCGAATCAAGAATTACGCACCAAAATGTACAACTACCAAGCAGTCTTATCTTCATCAACGAGACGTAGATGTAAACTGAAAAAGGGCACACACACACACACACACACACACACACACACACACACACACACACACACACACACACATTAATGTATTTATAAAAAGAATAGGAAATTTTGTGTACATTCAGAAATGTATACATTATTTTTAAGATTCTGTATATATGTGTGTGCGTATTTTTGTATGGTTGTGTATGTGTGTTGGTATTTGTGTGTATACTGTTATATATGTGAATTATAGATATATACATATATGTGTGTGTATGTATGTATGTATGTATGTGTATGTGTGTATTTTTATATATGTAAATTATATGTATATATATATAAATATATATGTGTGTGCGCGTGTGTGTGTCTCTGTGTGTGTGTCTCTGTGTGTACGTACTATGTGGGCATAATTTTAATTTTAATAAAAATGAAGAGGCTGATCGTTCTTATCTCTCTATTTCTTTCTTCTTTCCTTTTCTTTGTTATCCACCCTCCCCCCACAAAAAAAATAACTTCCGAGCGTTTTGTCCGGCTGCTTTATTAATTGTAGAAAGAGTTGGGGATGGATGTGCACGTTTGTCAGGTGTATTGTATACCATGGGAGTTGACGGTGAATCAATGGTTACCGACACAGATTGAGGGCCTGGGTGTTCCAAGTTCGAATCCAGCTCGTTCCACAAACCCCGCTTTCAGTTGACAATCTGGTCCCTTCTGCATTACCTATGTTTTTCTAGAAAACATTCCGACAGGAAAAATATGGGGGAAACCAATGTCAACAATAGAATATTTGGCTATATACGATGATGATTTACAATTTCATATACTTACACAAAAATATTTTAAAATAATATGCATGCATACATATATACTAATATATATATATATATATATTAGTATATATATATATATGTATATATATATATATATATATATATATATATATATATATGAACAAATGATTAATAAAATCTGGCTGAGTTTATTTTACTTGTAAATATTAACTCTTTAATATTTATAATATATTTTAAGTTTACTATTTTGATTACCTTAGTAAACTTATTGTAACTTTTATTTATATATATATATATATATATATATATATATATATATATATATATATATATATATATATATATATATCGACAGTGCTCAATTAATGACTACAGCTTGGTATTTATTTAAAAATATATTTATGGCAAGTAAGCTATACCGAACTGTTCATGTTCATGTTTTCTTTTTTAAGAAAATAATTAACACTTAATCGGATGATTTTCTGCGAGAATGAAACATGAACCTTTCTGTGTAGCTTACTTGTCATAAATATATGTTTAGAATACTAGTAAATTTACTTACGCATTGAGCATTTATATATATATATATATATATACAGAGAGAGAGAGAGAGAGAGAGAGAGACAGACAGACAGACAGACAGACAGAGACAGACAGACAGACAGACAGACAGGGACAGAGACAGCGAGAGATATATTCACAGATGAGGTTAGAAGAATGACCCCGTGCGGATTTTTATTTTTTTAAATAAACAAATATTCATTTATTTAAAGTTTCAAATTTTCGGATTATAACAAAGCCCTTAGGATCTTTTTATATATACTCCTGATCAAAACTGTAAGACCACTTAAAAATCTTTAAAAAAAAACCTTTTTAAGGATTGATTTAAAACTCCTCCCACTTAAGGTTACCAATACTACAACCTAAAAGGTTATGGAAAAGTCTACATTCCAAACATTTATTTCAGAAATTTTCATTTTTAGAAAATTTTACACTTGATCAAAATTATAAGACCAGGTGTATAAATCGCAACTAAGGTAAATTGCAGTAAAACCATGATTTGCAACTTTCTAAAGAACTGTGAGAATTATGGGAAAACAAAATTCACTGATAGTTTCCAAATATTTCACCCTACAAGAAAAGATAAGGGGCTTTCTTCTAGTCAAATTAAGGCAGTTCAGTAACCGTCAGACGACACTTACAACAAAAAGGTATGGTAAATAAAAAGCGTAAACAAATCCCTCGCCCGCTTCCACATCAAAAGGTGGACCGCTTAAGGTTTGGTCGTGAATACCAAACATGAAGCGTTGAGAAGTGGAAGAAAGTCCTGTTTTCTGACGAGAAAAAATTAAATATATATGGTCCTGATGACTTCAAACGATATTGGCAGTGTAATTAAGGAGGCAGATGGGGTTTAAGTAAGAGGGTTGATCTTAGGGTTTACAGATATTAGTCCTGGTTTGGAGGTAGTTCATCGGCAGAATTTATGGTACTTCCGCATTTAAATTTTCTTTTGTGCCTGTAACTGTATATTATCTCTGATTTAGAATATTTAATTTTTCTTGTGCTGTTATAATCTTCGTGTCTGCTGCGTTGCAAATGAGGCAGATTAGGGTTAGGGTTAGAGTTAGGGTTAGGGTTAGAGTTAGGGTTAGAGTTAGGGTTAGGGTTAGGGTTGCAAAGGAGGCGGTATTTTGAACCTGGGCTGTATGATTTAGACTTTCTTATTATTTTCCATTTTAATGAGAAATTTATGGGTTTTTTTTTTCCTTTCAAGTTTCTTACTAAGTTAAACGGGATAGTTTTCGTCTTAGGCGTCTCGCTAGAGAACGATTGTAAGTGGTTAGATATTCTAGTTTTTTAATCCTATGTATGTATTTTTGGGTTGGAGTGTGGTAAATCCGGGGGTTTCCTGTCTATGGAGGAATTAGTCGAGTTCAGCTGCTCCGGAGATTGCTCAATGTGTGGTTCAGTTATGCCTATTGCTACTGGTTGCGGGATTAGTTGTTCGGTAGAGATGTTATTTATTAAGTTATGTGGGTACCCACATTTTCTTCTTGAAATTACTACAAATGCCTGGGGATACATAGGACTAACAAAATTGGAAAATCCACTTTTATGTAGAGTCCTCCCTGGCTTACCAACATAACTACGGCGGAGAATGTAGTTTGCTTAAAGCATTGTACGTATTGTGTAAGAAGTTGTGTTTGAATGCTATGACAACGCAGTTTTGTATAAAAACATTGCTGGGCATGAGACAAAGTAAGCAAGAATAATAACAACATTGAAAGATTTTAATAAATTTCAATTATAAATTATTTATTTATTTTTTTTTTTTACTAATGTGTCGAATCACGATCCTATTGTGATGTTATGTTCTTTGAATTTTCGAGATATACCTCATCTTCAGAAAAAAGGAAAGTTTTCAAATATATATGTACAACCACACACACACTATATATATGTACGTAGATTACTGAGTTTTTTTTTTAATAAATAAATAAATATGTCCAAAGAAAAAGAGGGCGACTTTCTAAGAAAACATCGGATCTCTAAGGTGGAGGCAGTAACCTTAATATCGTTTAAAAGTCAACAACAAAACTACGTAAATAGGTAAACGATAAAAACGAAGCAGCAAATTGTCTATGGCATCATAGCACCAGGGATTAAGTCGCTAGACTGAAATACATAAGATTCGAGTCCTAACAACAGTCAAGCTACGCTATTAGGAGTAGCGCCACGAAACACGCGTGTACGTAGATTACTGTTTTTTGAAATAATAAATAAACAAATACGTCCAAGTAAAAAGAGGGTGATTTCAGGGTGGAGACAGTAACCTAAAGATCGTTTAAAAAATCAACAACAAAACTATATATATATGTGTGTGTGTGTGTGTGTGTGTGTGTGTGTGTGTGTGTGTGTGTGTGTGTGCAAATTCACATACAGTAAAAGAGAGGATGAAAGTAAACAAAGTAAAACCTCACTTGATTAATAATTTGGAGGAGAATGTTGTAGTTTGCTTAAAACAGTGTGCGTATTATGTAAACAGTTGTGTTTAAAGGCTACAACAAAGCAGTTTTGTAGAAAAACATTAAGCATGGGACAAAGTAAACAAGAATAATGACAATATTGAAAGATTTTTCAATAAATTTCAATTATAAATTATTTTTTTAATGTAATTGTGTGTGGTGTTATGTTCTTTGAATTTTCGAGGTATATCTCATCTTCAGAAAGGACACACAGGAGCACACACACACACACTGTAAATACACGCACACATATTTATATATACATATATATGAGAAAATGTCTATATTCCAAATTCCAAGATATTGTCCATCTTACCGTTTATTTCTTTCGGCAGATTAAAATGTTCAATTCTTGACAGCACCTGTTTCGTAGCACAAAACCAATTATATAATTATTATGTAAAGTTTTAAAACATATTTTCGCCCTGACTCATTAGAAGAATTAGAACTCATTAACTTTAAAAGAAAAAAAAAATTAGGCCAGATTACATAAATCCGAAAAAAAATCCGAAGATTAGTTGCATTGTTTTTATGATATTTACGCCATCTTTGATTTAAGAAGCTCGGATTATGCATCGCTCAAAACGTTGTAACATAACAACAAACAATCTCACTAATAATTGAAACAAGTAAATAATATAAAAACATATAATGAATCGAATTGTAAACAATATAAAGACGATAGTTTATCTTTAGTTCATTTGTTTAATATTATTAACCGTTCTCCCTGGATCGCCACCTTGTCGTGGTGGAGAACCTTGTGTGTTCCGATGAACCTGAGAGCGATGCCATCCGGAGCCTAGGCTCCTGGTAGGGCCACCCATGGCGGTAAGGTTGAAGGGGAGGTTCCAGACAAAGAGTGATCCAAAAGACCTCAACGGCTGATGCGGCGGATGATGACAATAATGACACAACGGCACTGAAGGTGGATGAAGGCTGCAACAGAAGAGAGTCTCCAGTCGTCGTGGTTTTCCATGCCATTGGAATCAGGCCCTCCTCTGCCAAGGGGCCGTGTGGTGGCTGCAGGCGCATCAGTCTCCCCACGTTAAAAGACATCACGCGCAGGCGTTCTCCCGAAAAGGAACACATCCTACTCTACATCATGGATGGAAAAGTCTTGTGACAGTTTTAGTCATTAAGCTCCCGGACTGAGGCAGAGAGAGCTCTCCCTTAATTCCCGGATAGAAAAAGTCCTGTGGCGACCAGGAAGTGGTGACGGGAGCAGGACAGTGTAGTCTGGCAGCTCCTAGCTGCAACCTGGCACATAGGCGGTGGGTGCCAGATTCAGTCGCTAACCTCACGGACCGAGGCAGAAAGAGTTTTTCGGCAGCCGCATCCATGACTGAGCAGCCCTGTTTAGGATCCACTCTGCTCACCCCAGTAGGGGAGGGGGGTTAGAAAAGGTACCCCTAAAAATAGCCTGCCTCAAAAAACCCCGTCTGGACTACCGCATCCAGAGGGATCACCACCATGCGGTCGGAAAAAGAAAGAAAACTTATACCTATATTTTGGAACCTGAAATGTGAGGACCCTCATGGACAACAAAACAAGTGATCGACCCGAAAGAAGAACTGCCATTATCTCAAGAGAGCTAAGGAGGTTCCAGATTGACATAGCTGCGCTCTCTGAAACCCGACTGGCTGACGACGGGCAGCTGGGGGAGGAGAAAGGCGGGTACACCTTCTTTTGGAAAGGAAGGCCTGCAGAAGGGCCACGTATCCATGGCGTGGGCTTTGCTATAAAGAACAGCCTCATCCGCCACCTCAATGAGCCCCCTGTTGGCATCAACGAACGCCTAATGACCATGCGCCTGATGCTTGCGGGCAGCCAAATGGCCACTATGATTAGTGCGTATGCTCCAACACTTGATGCATATGATGAAATAAAGGAGACCTTTTATGCTGACCTTGACACCATTTTATCCGGGGCCCCCAAGGGGGACAAGATAATCCTACTTGGGGACTTCAATGCCAGAGTGGGACGAGACCATCAGCACTGGAGAGGAACGCTTGGAAGAGAAGGAGTTGGGAGCATTAACTCAAATGGTACACTCCTACTGACAAAGTGCTCAGAACATAACCTGATCATCACGAACACACTTTTCCGACAAAAAAACGCATTCAAAACATCATGGATGCACCCTCAAAGTAAAATCAGGCACCTCATTGACTATGTCATTATCCGTGCCAAAGACCGCTGTGATGTGCTGAACACCAGGGCAATGACCAGTACAGACAATTGTTGGACCGACCACCGTCTTATTCGCTCCATCATGTCTATCCATTTAATGCGGAAGCAAAGGATGCAAAAAAGACAGAGCCGACCAAAGCTCAACATCGAGCAGCTGGGCGATATCACCTACCAACAACACCTCCAGGCGGCTCTTAGCGCGGACCTGCCCAAGCAGTATCCGCATGACGCTGAAGAGCACTGGGACAAGCTGTCCTTTGCCATCATAGACTCCAGTATAAGCATCCTAGGGCAGAAAAAGCGGAAACATCAGGATTGGTACGATGAAAACGATACCGAAATCCAACAGCTTATAGACACCAAGAGGCAAACTTTTATCACCTGGAAGAATAACATCAATTGCAAGGTTAAAAGAGCTGCCCATGCCAAGGCTAAAGCGGCTGTCCAATCGACAGTCAGGAAGCTTAAGAACCTCTGGTGGATGAAGAAGGCTCAGGAGATCCAGCAGTTTGCTGACTCTGGGGACACCAGACGATTCTTTGAAGCCACAAAAGTGGTATACGGCCCCAGCTACCGTTCTCTGACCCCCCTTCGGTCTAAGGATGGGCTCACGCTGCTGAAAGGAAAGGGAGAAATAACAAATAGATGGAAAGAGCATTACGAGGATCTTCTGAACAGGGACACCACTCCAGAGATGGAGGCCCTTGAAAAACTCCCTCAACAGCCCATAATTGAGAGCATGGGAGAACCACCCAGTCTGGAAGAGGTGCGGGATGCAATTAGGAAGATGAAAAACAATAAGGCGGCTGGTTCTGACGGCATCCCAGCAGAAATCCTGAAGAAAGGCGGGCCTGGTCTTCTCAGACACATCCATGCCCTGCTGCTCAAAATATGGGAACAAGAGAAAATCCCTGCACAACTTAGAGATGCCCTAGTTGTCTCCATCTTTAAGAAGGGAGACAAGGCAAACTGTGGGAACTACCGGGGCATTTCTCTCCTCTCTACCACAGGCAAAGCCCTAGCTCGGGTTTTGGCCAACAGGCTTACACCCTTGCAGAAACCATCCTTCCCGAGTCCCAAAGTGGTTTTCGACCAAATAGAGGCACGATGGACATGATCTTCACTGCTCGTCAACTCCAAGAAAAGTGCAGGGAGCAAAATTTACCATTATACATGGCTTTTATAGACCTTACTAAAGCCTTTGACTCTGTGAACCGTCAAGCCCTTTGGCTGGTTCTTGCAAGGTTTGGATGCCCAGAGAGGTACATTCGGGTACTGAGACTGCTACATGACAATATGTCAGCTACAGTCCTCAGTAGTAGTGGAAATGAAACAGAGCCCTTCAGGGTTGACACGGGAGTGAAACAAGGATGTGTCATTGCCCCAACCCTGTTCTCCATCTTCATTACTGCTATCCTCCATCTCACGGACAAACATCTTCCCCATGGAGTTCGGATTATGTACAGAACTGACGGGCGACTTTTTAACATCAACAGATTTAGGGCCAAAGGTCGAACGAACACCATATCCATTATGGAGTTACAGTTTGCAGACGATAACGCCCTTGTAGCCCTCTCAGAAGAGGACCTACAGTGTACACTGGTTGCCTTCACGAGGGCGTACAAACAGCTAGGACTAACAATTAATATAAAAAAAACCCAAATCCTCCATCAATCACCACCAAACAGTAATCCAGTCTCACCCCCAAACATCTCCATCGACAACGCTAGACTGGAAAATGTGGACCACTTCCCATACCTAGGCAGCATCCTATCATCAAAAGCCAACATAGATGATGAAATACAACACCGTCTCAGCTGTGCCAGTGGGGCTTTCTCAAGGCTAAGGAAGAGAGTATTTGAGAACCGTGACCTTCTGGCAAAGACCAAAATCATGGTATATAAAGCTGTCTTGCTGCCCACTCTTCTCTATGGATCGGAGACCTGGACCACATACAGGAGGCACGTAAAAACCCTGGAGACGTACCACCAAAGATGCCTCCGAAAAATCCTCAAAATTAGTTGGAAGGACCGACGCACCAACACCAGCGTCCTGAGTGAGGCTGACATTCCCACTATCACCGCTACTGTTGCTCAATGCCAGCTCAGATGGACTGGTCATGTTGTCCGAATGCCGGATCTCCGCCTCCCAAAACAGATTTTCTACTCTCAGCTTGTTGAGGGAAAGCGTGCCCAGGGTGGCCAAAAGATGAGGTATAAGGACAACATCAAAGCAAATCTAAAGCGGTTTCACATGGACCTTGAGACATGGGAGGACGTGGCTGGGAGCAGGTTGGCATGGAGGAGCGCTGTCCACGAAGGTGCTGCGCTTTATAGCAGTGACCTAAATCAAGCTGCTGAGGATAAACGCAAGCACAGAAAGGGCAGATTATCAACCAGACACACCCAACCCCACCCCACCACCACTACCTTTATCTGCCCAAATTGCACAAGACAAATTGGGTCTAGGATTGGGCTCTATGCTCACCTGAGGACCCACAGAAGCCACAACGGAGGACAGTCTTACTCGGACACGAGTGACCGCCGATGATGATGATTATTAACCGTATTGCTATAAGATTAAGTCAGATAGTAATTTTGACACATATCACACTAAGTACATGTCATTATAACCCAAAATAGAATATTTTTCAGTGTTACATCCAGGATGGTTAACATGTAAATGGAGGTATGTGTCGAGATAACGAATGACGTCACGTTTTTAGAAGAGAGGAAGAGAGATGTTCAAATCCGTCTGTAGAAGCGTGTACGAGACAAACCGCCGATAATGATGTAAGAAACTTTGATAATCGCTAAGTGTGAAATGTTACACTGATCTAACATGTCATTATTTCAAGTTACTTAAGGAGTTAAATAAATAATTAGCTAAGAAAACCTTAGTATCTCTCTCTTTCTCTCGCCGGTTGGTCAATTCTCTCCAAGAACAAAACCTTAAAAAAAACTCTCAACGAACGTTTCCGTGTGTCTTTCCTACATGAAAATAAAATCGGTTTAGTTTAGAAAATTGATTAGTTTAGACGATTGACGGTCGCCCATGAAATGCAGCGAAGGGAAGCGTCGTCAGTAAACATTGAAAGATAATCAGAAAGACAACAAATTAAGGTACGTCACACGAGCGCATGTGCATAATAAATATTTTGAGGCACGTAAAAAGCAAAAATGATAAAAGACCCTTTTTTCAATTAAATTAAGAAGTTAAATAAATAATTAGCTAAGAAAACCTTAGTCTCTCTCTCTCCCTCCCTCTTTCTTCCTCTCTATCTCTCTCTCTTTCTCTCTCTCTCTCTCTCTCTCTCTCTCTCCAGTGGGTCAATTCTCTTAAAAAATAAAACCTTTAAGAAACTCTCAGTGGACATCTCCTTGTATTTTTTCCGCATAAAAAGAAGTATTATTCGTTCAACTATACAGAAAAAAAGGCCCTGTCGGTGGGGCATTAGAATACGCCGACTGTCCCCCTGCAGAGGGTAAAAGTCCCTCAATGGGGGTCCTGGATATGACCTTAAACTATATCCAGTGGTGAGGCCCTAGCTTGTGGGCTTTGGAGAGTGTGGAGCCACCCTTTAATTACCATTGCTCCCAGGCCCACTCTGACCCGGAGTGGTAGTACCTGTTAGGGTCCCAACTATGGGTTAAATAGAAACCAACGTGAAAACAACAAATATATTCTATTAAAAAAAAATTTTCTTCCGAATCTTTGGATTCGGCATTAAATAACCTGGAAAGGGTTGATATGCCGTAAAACAAAAACAACCAACCAACCAACCAACCAACAGAAAAAAAAACTTTTTTATTGTTTGTAAACAATAATAGCGATTATTTTATACAGTACAAAAGTATATTCCATCGCAAAGAAATATTTTGCTTAAAATGTTTTATATTAGAGTAAGGGATGCGGTAAAATATAATCTTTTTTTTCCTTCTGTACGAGTCAGTTCTTTCTTAAAATAAACCTGTTGCCATATCTGGCAGGAGCTGCTCAAAGCACCATATCATGTCTTGACAGTTCAAACCGACTTTGTAACCTACCCCTTTCTCTTCCCTACAACCTCTTCCCCGCAGAAAAGACGGTGCCTGCCTGTGTCTACTCTATCATTATTTTCATGGAAAGTGCACGTCTGGGTTTAAATCTATGCTCTCCTCGTCAAACTTTCACGAAAAACACTCGTCTAGCTACAACCACTATCAACAATTTTTCCACTTTTTATTTATGCCTAAACCTAAACGTAAATTCCATGAACAAAGCTTCTTTTTTAGAACTGCCCGCCTGTGTTGTTTTCCTGCTTTTCAACTGACTACAATATGATTGCCTTCAAGCCCAATGTAAACAAGTTCTTGATGAGTCGTCCCCTTAAGTAATCCAATTTACAAAATTTCCACTACTAAAAATTAATACGATATTGTCCCATTAACCCTTATCCTCGAGTTGCCTCCGAGCCTTGATAAGTGGTGACTCCTTTATAAAAAAATAAAAAAAGAACTTCAAGAAACTCTTAGCGAACGTCTCCTTGTGTCTTTCCTACATGAAAAAAAGCTTTATTTACATAAATAAATTATTTACATAACAACCAGTAGATGAAACTGCGACAATGAAGAGAACAGGCGGCGCCAGACAGGCACGATAAAAGATCCACGTTTGTCTAATGAACAATTTTGATATTGAAAATATTACTTATTTGTTATACCCTTTGAGGTATCCAACCCTCAGGTGACTCATACCACAAACTCCAAAAATCGTACTTTTTACCACCTTGCTTAAACACTCAGCATTATAAGGGTTAATTATTTGCAAACTTTTTTTCAATCTTATAAAATTCCTTATTTTTGTTCCAAAAAATTTTTTAAATAAAATAAATCATGCGATAAAGTCATTTGAAATAGTATCAAGTTCAATTTTCTTTTTAATTTATTTTTCAGAAAGCAACCAAGATTACACTATATTAAAGGATTGGTCTATTCGGAACAATTCTTATAGTGTTTGCTATTCCAAAAATAGTACTTGATATCGGTATGTTTAAACACTCGGAATTATAAGGCGAGAATTAAAGATAGGTGGAGTAATCCTGGGAAACAAGTAACACCCTCCCCTACATCTACGTGTAGCAGCTAATAATAAAAAAGAGATTTTGGACTTTTGCATTTTATTTACTTACTCTAACTAGTCTTTTTCTGCTTATTATGACATTGTTTATAGTTACCCTGAACTTTTCCTTATCATTGGACATTACCGATACAGGAAAAGTGCGGTTAGGAATTGCCCATCTTTGCTTCACAATAGATTCACATCACAAGTACCTTAAAGATGCAAAAGTTTATAAAGCGATTTTAAGCATGTACACTTTCATAGCAAACTTATTTTGCATCGAAAATAAATATGAAACTAAAGGCTTTTCTACGCATTTAAATATAAAACATTTTCTTGTCCTATGTAGACGGATTAGACTATTTTATTAAATGAATTCGAGAAAATATCGCTACACCATGAATAAAAATGCTATTTCAAAAATAAACGTGACAGACTAATAAAAATGCTATTTCAAAAATAAACGTGACAGACTAATAAAAATGCTATTTCAGAAATAAACGTGACAGATAAATAAAACTGCCATTTCAAAATTAGACGTGACAGACTAATAAAAATGCTATTTCAAAAATAAACGTGACAGACTAATAAAAATGCTATTTCAGAAATAAATGTGACAGACTAATAAAAATGCTATTTCAAAAATAAACGTGACAGATAAATAAAAATGCCATTTCAAAAATAAACGTGACAGACTAATAAAAATGCTATTTCCAAATTAAACGTGACAGACTAATAAAAATGCTATTTCAAAATTAAACGTGATAGACAAATAAAAGTGCTTTTACAAAAGTGCAAATTAAACGTGACAGACTAATAAAAAATACCATTTCAAAAATAAACGTGACAGACTAATAAAAATGACATTTCAAAATTAAACGTGACAGACTAATAAAAATGCTATTTCAAAATTAAACGTGATAGACAAATAAAAGTGCTTTTACAAAAATAAACGTGACATATCAAGAGACAGGGTCTTTTATATTACGTAGATGTTATCGTGCACCACTGCATGCACCAGTGAGTCTCCGAGTTTAGCGACGTAATTGCGATTTGAAATTTAGTCTTGGGAAAGCGACTACAATGCTATCATTAATAGAATTGTCGCAGACTAAAATCGGATGCGCTTATTGTAATCTGCGCGTTTCGCAAAGCTAATGTTATTAGGAAGCTTAACGTATCTACAGATTGATAGACTGGCCGATGGACAGGACATCTCATGTAAGAACGGTTCACAGAAAAAAAAACATCTAAATAAACCGAACGCGTCATCTTCCTGCAAATAATGATATGCAACGGATGAAAATAAGAAGGAATACTCGGCCTACCTTTGCAATTTGATGGATAACAACAACAATATAATGTCCGATATTGGTGGAATCGAAGATGACAAAAATTATCCAAGAACACGTTGTTTCTGCAGTTGTCTTTGAGAAATTTATAGTGTCCAATTTTCGACTGACCGAATCTTCTTTTTTTTAATTTTTTTTTTTTTATTTTTAAGAATTTATTATTTTTTTAATAGCTTTTCTTTGTAATTTTTTTCAATTTTAGGGGTTTATATTTTTTAAGAGTTTCGTTTTTATTTATTTATTTATTTTTGTTTGTTTGTTTGTTTTTTTCCTTTTGCGTTAAAACGCATTCGATTTCAGTGTAGTATCTGTTTTTCCTCGCAACACAATTATAACTAAATAAAATCCAGGTTGTCAAGGAGATAAGAATATATATATATATTTATATATCTATATCTATCTATATTTGTTTCATATCTATATATCTCTCTGTATATTTTAAGCTCTGTCAGGTCGCGTATTTTTCGAAACCTGTGCCCAGAATTTTGATATATAATAAAGCTTATCTTAAATTGCTGACGTAGGATCTTGGGGATCTGGTCTACACATACGTGGGCAAATATTATCTTTGGTTTCTGTGGCAGGTTAGGATTGTTGTTTTATGAGTGGGTTTGGTGGAATAAAAATATATGCATCTCTGGATATTATTAAGTAATAATCTACTTCTGTTTTATTTATTCGTTTAATTATGATTGTTATTGTTGTTTTTGTCGTTCTGGAAAGTGTTTCAACATTTTTATTTCGCAATTTTCAAACGAAATCTACCTATTTCTTTGCATGGGTGGGTTCTAGATAAATATAGGCTGCCTTTTTGATTAAAAAAAAAAACGGATTAAAAGTATGCCTTGTATAAGTTGCAGGATATATAATGAAAGTACTGAAGTTAGATGGAGACTGAATTTATAGTTGAAATTTTATTTTAACAACTTTACTCTTTTTTTTTCATTTCATCTAATTTTAACTACCCTTTGGATATTCCTTTTCCATCTCTTCCTTAAAATAACTGTTTTAATTGGATATTTACGCAGATAACTTGTATAAGTTGTATGATTTACGTTGCTATACTGGAAGGCATTTGGAAACTGGAGATATAGGTGGAATTTTTATCTTAACAACTTTGCTTTTCTGACCGTGCTTTTTATCCCCCATTTTTAACACTTAGACTATTTTTAGGAAATTCCTTTTCAAATTCTTCATAAAACGACCCATTAAATTGAATATTTACCTAAAATATAATGTATAAGGTGTATAATATAAAGTATTATACTGTGCTATGTAAGATTTTCAAAATGGTTGAAACTTAATCTTATTATTTCTGCAGCTTTTAGAATCTTCTTTCATTTTTCTTTTGAACTGAAACTACTTCTAGGTGATTCCTTTTCAAATTCTTCCTAAGAATAACAAATTTAATTGTATATTTACTTAAAATATAATGTATAAGTCGTACAATATAAAAATACTATACTCTATTAAATAAGATCTGGAATCTGAAGATGTAGCTGATATTTTATCTGAATATCTTTAGCTTACATCGTTTTTATTATTATTTTTTATTTTTTATTTTTTGCCGTTGTTTTACTTTCTTTCTAATTTTAACCACCTGCAAGAGATTCTTTTACCGATCCCCCTAAAAATAACTCCCTTAATTAAATATTAACGCAGGAAAGCGCACCGCCGTACTATCACTGCGCGTAAACATCTCCACAGCGACGGCTCGTTTGATACGCTCGAATGACAGCAGTAACACTAAAACGCAGTCAAAAACGTCCTGTTTATTTCCCGCGCGACGCATTTATCATTTTTGTGCGTCCGGGTTCTCTTATAGCTTTTGTCACTCGTCAGTTTTTTTTTTGTTTTTTTTTTTTCGTTTGTTTTTTGCTGGTTTCTTTTTTTTTTTTTTTTTTTTTTTTTTTTAGTACTTGTAAAATCTTTGAGACTCCTTCGTATTCTTAACACAGGTTATTGTTCCTATTTACAACGCCTCCCCACGGGACAGAGTTAGACACCAGGGTCGTTTTTTTAACGTGGAGAAAAGGAACAAAAATAAAAATTGCCTCAGTGGTGAAGGATTTCTCCTCCACTGACAGAGAACAAGAAATTGAAATGTAGCATCTGAAGAACAGATACTACATTTTGATCTTGACTCGAAGGCCAAGGTATTTATTTGCTCCCCCACCGAGCAAATTAGGCACAAGGCCGATTTTTAATGTGAGGAGTGAAGGGGAAATGGGGACCAACTCCCCGGGGAGTAGGGGAGTAGGGGAGCTGGATAGTTACAATTGGTATGAAGGGTTTCCCCTACATTGACCAAGGTCTTATATATGTGGGGTTGCCCCCACATATGGTCTTTGCTTGCAGTATCTGCCGATCAGATACTACACTTTGATCCCGGCCCGAAGGCCAAGTTAACACAGGCTATTGTTGCTGTTATTTTTGTCTCCTTTTTATAATACGAACGCGATGTTATTAAAAAAAATGAATTAGTAGCGGCAAGAGACACTGGTTTGTTTTATTGTATTTTTGGCGCGCTGCGAACGATGATACTATTGATAGAGAAGGAGCAACAACCTGTAGGTACATTCCTCGACTTTAACGAGGGGTAATACCTAGTTGGATGGTGGAGGAGGGGGGATATTTGTAGGGTGAAAGTTTGAACATTTTTTTATTAGAGATTAGGGTATTATTAAAAGAAGGCAAAGAAAGAGAGAGAAAAGAGAGAGAGAGAGAAGGTGTGTGCGTGTGTGTGAGAGGGGGTAATGAGGGGCATTCGGTAAGGATTTTAATATAATTAATTTGAATATAAGATTCACGTAAGAGAGACAAGGTGCGTTGGTTATTTGAAGCTGGGGTATTATTTTATGCGAGATGAAAATAGAATCAACAGAGATGACGTATGAAAAAGAACGTGAGATGAATTGAAACAAAGACAGATAAAGAGCGATATCAAAGGAGATGACGAAATAGACAAAGAAACACACACACACACACACACACACACACACACACATATATATATATACTTTCAATTTGTCTTTACATAAGCAGTAATGTGTTGTTACACAGTCATGAGCATGTTTCGGTCTTCTAGTAATTAGTAACT
>NC_136513.1:50852155-50887155 GCF_053919585.1 Euprymna scolopes
TTAGGTTGGTGTAAAAATAATGTTTTTTGACATTCAACTTTAAAAGATCATAACTCTTTTCATATTAAATTTTCTAATCGAAACAAGAATCATTAGAATTGACACATTTTTCTAACGAGAAACAAAATAATTTATCCCATTGGCATAGAAATCCGGATTTCTGGAAGCGATGAAGTTACTGAAGACCGAGTCGGCATCATCTCGGCGTTTGAAGCATTTTTCGCGCGGGAAGTTGTCGAGATGCTTGAAAAAGTGATAATCGGTGGGCGAGAGGTCCGGTGAATATGGCGAATGAGGAAGAGTCTCGTAGCCAAATTCGTTCAGCTTCTACAGGGTCAGCTGAGGTGGATTTGTAATGGAGGGCACATACATTGGAGCTTCTGGCGCATTTTGTCAATTAGTTAGTAGTACTTCTCCACCGTAATCGTTAATCAAGAAGCAGTTATGGATGAGACCGGCCGCAGAGCCCCAAATAGTCACCATAACCTTTTCTTTTTTTTGGTGCAATTTCGACTTCAGGAAGTGTTGTGAAGCTTCTCTGGCATCCAAACACAGTGCCGAACTACGCCAGTTGTCATAGAGGATCCACTTCTCATCACATGTTACAATCCGCTCAAGAGATGCGTCGCTTTTGTTGCGCAGAACGAGCCTAGAAAACACCTCAAAACGACGATTTTTTTAATTATCATTTAATTCATGCGGCACCCATTTATCCAACATTTTATTATTATTTATTATTATTATTATTATTATTATTTATTATTATTATTATTTATTATTATTATTATTCATTTAATTCATGCGGCACCCATTTATCCAACATTTTTGGTTTCCCTATATGTTTTTAAATGGCTAACGACTGTTGAGTTGTCGATCTCGAGTTCAACAGCAACTTCTCCTGTCGTTTTGCGAGGATCAGCTTCAACTAAGGCTTCCAAATGTTCCTTATCAACTGCAGGCTGCCGGCCGCGACCGTCCTCATCTTCGAGGCTCTCGTCAGCATTGCGAAATTTCTTGAACCACCGTTGGGCCACACGTTTGTTAGTTGTTCCTAGTCAAACGTATTATTGATATCACGAGCTTTCTCGACAGCTTTCTTGGCAGCTTTTCGGCTATGTGTGAATTGAAACAAGAAAATCATGCGGATTTGAATTTTGTCCATGCTGTCGAAAAGCCTGCAAAAACTGAATGAAGAAATTGAGAACGGTAATGAATAACACGATTCGATAGAACGAAAAACGCGCTTAAAATAATATATAACAAGGATATATATATATATATATATATATATATATATATATATATATATATATATATATATATATATATATATATATATCAATGGATTTATTCAGAAATCATATATAAAAGTAACATATATGAGAAAATGATACTGTTTTTGCACCAACACAATATTATAGAGCCAATTCTCTATTAATTATTATTTTATATCCAATATATAATAGTCCCCCCCCCCGGCATTGCCTGTGCGTAAAACACGCTTAAATATATTAATTTATTTTTTATTTCGGACTATTATTCTCATCTTTATTAGTTGTTGCTTTCACGACGTTTCGGCCAACTATTCCTCTGGCCTTCGTCAGGTGATAACCGCGACGGATAGGAACTTCGAATCTCCTAACTGCATTCTCAGCAATCACTGCCATCCGTAGTTGTTGTCGTCTCACCACGTTTTTGGCCAAGTAAGCCCCTGAAACGCTTTGGGTAGGATTATCTCCAGACAATGCTCATCTGGAACCGTAGAGATTCAACGTCTCTATCAATTGCGCCACGGGCCCCGAAGGGCGATCAAGGTTGAATTCTTTGATCTTATAAATCCACGTTTATTTATTATCTGATTTTCCATAGTCGGGTCCGTACCGATTGGTATATATGTTATTCCTTAATTGGAATTCAGAGGCTTACTTGGCCAAAAACGGTATTCAGAGATAGGGCAAGCCTTTTAATCGGTTAGATTGAAAAAAATGAGCTGCCAAGGGGTCAAAGTTAAAAAGATTTGACCTTAGCGGTGTCTAGCAAACTACTCAGCCAATTTTGGGTCTAAACATTTGAAATTTATACACAACGGGTATTCAGACATGCGGCAAGCATTTTAATCAGTTTTGGAACGAAAATTTTGCTGCCAAAAGGCCAGCGTTGAAAGAGTTGACATTTGCAGATTCTACTAAATTTCGCTGCCAATTTTGTGTGTAAAGACTTGAAATTTTAGATGTAGGTAACTTGGACATGGTTAAAACTTTGTATTTTGATTTGAGACCAAAATAATGAATGTTAAGAGATCAAAATTGGGGTCAAATTTAAAAATAAATTACCATTACGGTCTCTACGAAATTACTCAGACAAATTTTGGTCTAAACTTTTGAAATCTTACATAAGTGCATTCACACATAGGGTAAGTTATGAACAGTGCATACGGCCCGAGCAAAGCCGGACTGAACTGCTTATAATAATAATAATAATAATAATAATAATAATAATAATAATAATAATAATAATAATAGGCTTAGTACCACTCAAATTCTAGTATAAACCAATGGCCACTGCCAGCGAGAAATCAATGATAAGAGGCTGTTGCGATGATGCAGATTTATTTGCAAATGCTATCGAAGGAGGAGGAAAGAGCTGGACATCTGGGGAGACTTGTTGTCACTCAGCTTCCAGAGAACACTACAGGTCTCCAATCAGATCGTTTGCTGACTTGTGTGAAAGCTCCATGTGAGCCGATAATAATTTTCTGCGGTTCAGACCCCTAATCACGCTGTTTCTCGAATAAAGAGTTTGATGGATTGCCTCCTTTGTGATAAAAACAAATCTGATACAAAGTACTTTATCCATTACGCCACGGATCTTAGCCATGCCGGAGAAAGTAAAATTCAGTTGTACGTTACACTCTTCTGGAGGTTGAAGGTTCAATCTTTACTGCGAGCGATACTCAAAATACAAAAGTGAATTACTTATGACTTTTAACCAATCATGGCTGACAGAACGAGAACATTAACTAATGCTCTCGTTTTTGTGAATTAACTAAATTTCGTGCAGATTTTCGAGTTCGACAGAAAGATTCCTGAGGAAGATCAGAGGTTACATCGGCTGAAACGTTACCAAAATGACACTCAAGGTGAGAATAGTAGTCCGAATAATCCAAATGATACAAATACTAAATCCTTATCTCAAAAATTCAGAAACAATATTCCATTTTGTAATGCGAAAAAAATTTAGTTGTTGAACGTGTAAAAAAAAGAAAAGAAAAAAGAAACCTCACAGGAAAAGGGTAAAACTAAAATCGAATTCAATAATGTAATAGACGCGGGTAATTAATTAAAATAGCTAATTCCAATTAATTACTGGAGGTTTCCTTCGAGGTTGATGAATGATAATGTAGACGGAATCTAAAATCGATAAAAATGGCAGCATCCGCCTTTTCGATGCGGCATCTTAAAAGCGTTTTAATTTGCAGTAGACAGGTAGACATTACTAACCTCAATTGGCAACTTGATATTTGCCGGGCTGACATTTCAAACGAGAGTTAATGATTTAAACCGCTTCACAAAAAATGTAGTTATGATATCTCTCTTTTGGCGTAATTGGGCTACATGTTTCTAAACTCAGAAAAAAATTTTCCGATTTTTTTCGCTCAGGATTTATAATCTGTAGTATTTGGATTATCTTGTCGAACTCGGGAATCTTTCTGTTGAACTCGGGAATCTGCACGGATTTTATTTAACTCGCGTCACTGAAAAATCACCTTATTCTAAGGTCAATGAAACAGATTGACTTGCTTGAATTATATTTCCTTGTTTAAGAAATCAAAATCAATTTATGTAATGAATTTATATTCAATCCACGCACACACACACACACACACATATATATATATATCCACACACACACACACACACACACACACACACACACACACACACACACACACACACACATATATATCCACACACACACACATATATATATCCACACACACACACACACACACACACACACACACACACACACACATAAGTATATATAATATCTACAGTTATATGAATGCAACTTTGTTTCTCTGTGTGTGAGTTCGTTCCTTATAGACTCCAAAACGCCTAAACAGATTTTCTTTAAAATTTACAGAACTTTAGTGTATAAGTCTGGGAGTGATCTTAGTAAAGTTTTGTCTATGAATACCCTCGATAATTACCGATAATTGATAATCGAAACCGTTATTTTAATTTATCTATCATCGGTAAAGCCATTTTTCCATGTCATCGCTTAGCCACAATGATAGAACAACGGGCTGTGAAAATTCTATTGTGGATAAGTTTATATTTTTCTTTTGTATTGGGGGGGGGGCAAAATAACATGGTCTGTAGGTTCAAACTCCGCAAGTAAATTTCTAAAAATTTTTTCATTAACTGCAGAGAATTTTATAAGACTTGAAAATTTACGTGTTTTTTTGTCTTTTTCTTTTTTTTTTTTTTTTACGTGATCTGTAAATTCAAACCCCGCAAATTTCTTGATGTTTGTTTTTCGTTAACTGAAAAAAGCTTATATAAAATAATTTTATAAAAGAAACAGTAGGTTCTCTAGAGTGCAATGTAGAATAACATATTTTTGGACTAAGTTACTGCATGGAGGCATGTGAAGCTTTCTCCCGGGCGATTTCACGGATTGAGATGACAATAAAAATATAATACTGTGAAATATTCGTTGATCATCATTCAATCCCGGGCAACGTCGGGTGTCCTTGCTAGTATTATATAAAAGGAACTTTGTCTGTGTATCTTCCTTATGGACTCGAAAACGGCTAGGCCGATTTTTATGAAATTTCACATGAAGGTACTATATGTACCTGGAAATGTTCTTAGATTGGTTTTGTATCGAAATGTCTACGATAAGTATCGATAATCGATAATCGAAACAATCCAATGAAAAAAGGAACATGCGATTTTGACTAAATTTAACATTTTACACAGCCTAACATCACAAGTGCATTTAGGAAGTTTTATTACTACACACGCCAAAAGGTCTGACATATAGAATCAAGATTAGGTTCTTTGATATGACAGGGGCGCGTTCGAAAAGAATTTTTCTGTTTAAAGCACAACTACACACTTATACATGACCTTTTTATTTAAACTTCAATTTAAGTCAAAACCAGTGAGGCCAGCCATATAAAATCAACATCAGGTTCTTTAATATGACAGGTGCGCGTTCGAAATGAATGTTTCAGTTTAGAGCACAATTGAAGCATGATAATTAACTTTTGTATTTTAAACTTAAATACAAGTCATTACATATATAAAATAATTTTATACAATCAACGGTAGGTTCTCTACAGTTCAACGTAAACTACAATATAATGTGAACTTAGGCACTGCGAGAGGCATGCGAAGGTATCCCCAGATGCACCACGATGGGTCCTCATTTAGAGCAGGCAATCAATCGATTTGATTGAAAAATGGGCGATTTCATCGATTTCGATGAGAATAAAAAATATGGGAGTGTGAAATATTCGTTGATCATTATTCAATCCCGGACAACGTCACGTCACCCTGCTATTTTATATATATATATATATATATAAAATAGCAGGGTGACGTGACGTTGTCCGGGATTGAATAATGATCAACGAATATTTCACACTCCCATATTTTTTATTCTCATCGAAATCGATGAAATCGCCCATTTTTCAATCAAATCGATTGATTGCCTGCTCTAAATGAGGACCCATCGTGGTGCATCTGGGGATACCTTCGCATGCCTCTCGCAGTGCCTAAGTTCACATTATATTGTAGTTTACGTTGAACTGTAGAGAACCTACCGTTGATTGTATAAAATTATTTTATATATGTAATGACTTGTATTTAAGTTTAAAATACAAAAGTTAATTATCATACTTCAATTGTGCTCTAAACTGAAACATTCATTTCGAACGCGCACCTGTCATATTAAAGAACCTGATGTTGATTTTATATGGCTGGCCTCACTGGTTTTGACTTAAATTGAAGTTTAAATAAAAAGGTCATGTATAAGTGTGTAGTTGTGCTTTAAACAGAAAAATTCATTTCGAACGCGCCCCTGTCATATCAAAGAACCTAATCTTGATTCTATATGTCAGACCTTTTGGCGTGTGTAGTAATAAAACTTCCTAAATGCACTTGTGATGTTAGGCTGTGTAAAATGTTAAATTTAGTCAAAATCGCATGTTCCTTTTTTCATTGGATTGTTTCGATTATCGATTATCGATACTTATCGTAGACATTTCGATACAAAACCAATCTAAGAACATTTCCAGGTACAGTACATATATATATAGTACAGTACATATATATATAGTAGTAATCCACAGAAAGACTGTTTTGCTGTATCATAGCTTTCAGTGCAGCTAGACTAGCACCCATCTCGAGTCAGGGATCAAATCTACCACCATCTAGATGATAGACAACAGCTCTACGCACTGACCCAAACGGTCTCATCAAATGTTTATATAAACATTTGGACTTCTACTTTTTAAAGCGCTCGACTTCCTTGCTTATTTACAAACAAATAACTTTGCGTTCATCCCCAAAAAGGGGGTCTATTAGACAGTTCCTGTCTACATATTTTGGTTTTGATCCTTTCTAATTTGCTTGCTTCGGGAAAGAACAAGCTGGTGTAGCTGCCGTAGTCATTTTAACCAGAGTACTTTTCAGCCGTCCGGATTCATCGTAGAGATAATTAACAGATATGATTTTAGGATTTTTATAGAAGTGCACTCGTGTGCGAGTGCGTTTCGGTACTTTCAGACATATCTGACGGATCTGAAAGTGTTCAGGTCAAAACTGAATATGGCAGCCGCGTTAGCCAGTTTTTTGCCTGAAGCACAAAAAAGAAAATTGGAAACGATCAAAAGCAAAATATTAGACAAAATATATTTAATGAAACATGGTTAAAAGTTCGTATACTGCCTACACACACAAATACACACATACAAATGCACACACACACACACACACACACACACACACACACACACACACACATATATATATTAAGTACATAAATAAAATGCATTTTAAAAAAAAATATTCCGCTTCATTGATATCGAATTATTTTAATTCGATATTTTATTTTATCCCAAGAAGATATTTGATCCGACATTTTTTTATTCTAGAATTTAGCAGTAAGAAAATACCGTTTTGATTTTCCTATAAACAGTCGCAAGTGTAGTAGTAGTATTCAAGTCCCATATGATGCACAAGAAACCTGAAGGATGCCTCCTTCCAAACTTGACGCAATATCATCATTTTTCTCGAGGTGTACAAACTTTATTGCCATTATGAAGGGATGATATGTTTTGATATTCATGATTAAAATATAGCAAAAAATTGGGGAATCCAGCCAACCGTTTTCGTCCTCACTCTCCTAGAGCTGAGTCGAGAGGTATTTTCATGTATAAAAACGAGAGGACCCACGAGAGAAAATAAACGCTTAAAATAAAGTAACGGGGAGATAAAAAAACAAAAAACAAAAAAAAACAAGCAAAAAAATAAGGAAATAAATAAAGCTAAATAATAAACATTTTAGATATACAGTGTTTACCCTTTATTATTATTATTGTTATTGTTGTTATTATTATTATTATTGTTATTGTTATTATTATTATTATTATAATTATTATTATTATTATTATTATTATTGTTATTATTATTAATATTGTTATTGTCATTATTATTATTATTATTATTGTTGTTGTTATTGTTATTATTATTGTTATTATTATTGTTATTATTGTTATTGTTATTATTATTGTTATTGTTATTATTATTATTATCATTATTATTATTTTTATTATTATCATTATTATCATTATTATTATTATGATTGTTATTATTATTATTATTATTGTTATTATTTATATTATTATGATTTTTATTATTATTGTTATTATTATTATTGTTATTATTATTATTATTGTTGTTATTATTATTATTATTGTTGCTATTATTATTATTGTTGTTATTGTTATTATAATTATTGTTATTATTATTATTGTTATTGTTATTATTATTATTGTTATTGTTATTATTATTATTGTTATTGTTAATACTATTATCATTATTATTATTATTGTTATTGTTATTGTTATTATTATTATTATTGTTATTATTATTGTTATTATTATCATTATTATTATTATTATTGTTGTTGTTGTTGTTGTTGTTGTTGTTGTTATTATTATTGTTATTATTGTTATTATTATTATTATTGTTATTATTATTATTATTATTATTATTATTATTATTATTATTATTATTATTATTATTATTATTGGCTCACATGGAGTTTTCACACAAGTCAACAAACGATCTGATTGGAAACCTGTGGTGTTCTCTGGGAGCTGAGTGACAACAAGTCTCCCCAGACGTCCAGCTCTCTCTACCTCCCTCGATAGCATTTGCAAATAAATCTGCGTCATCGCAACAGCCTCGTACCATTGATTTATCGCTGGTAGTGGCCATTGGTTTATACTGGAATTTGAGTGGTACTAAGCCTCCCCACGATCCCAGTTCTCTTCACGCTTGTCCAGCGGAGGTCTGGCCAGCACTCTCTCCTCGATCTTTCAATCCTCTTTGACCCTTCTCGGTTCTTTGGTATCACTTTTCTATTGGGGGGGGGTGAACAGCGATGAGACAATGGGGGGATGCATGATGGTGGTGTAGGACTTGTTGATATGCAGCTTCGGCGTTCTTCATTCCCTGTAATGCTTCTTTGTTATATTGTCTTGTGTTATTTACCACATTCTAGGGTTTTCCTTAATATTTCAGCCGTTTTCTTTATCGTTAGTCGTTGTATTTTTGCAGTTATTCCTCTGATTCCAATTTCTGCCATTCTTTTTTCGAAGTTTTTCGGAATTGTTCCTAGTGCTCCTACTATTATCGTTATTATTTTGATTTTCTTCATCATCCAAGTCCCTTTTAACTCTCTGGCTAGCTCTGTGTATTTGCTTCGTTTATCCTTTTCTTTCATACTCACCCTGTGGTCAGCTGGGACAGCAAAGTCTACGATTTGACAGGGTTTTTCTTTCTTGTTAATTATTACGACATCTGGTCTTCTTGCTTGGATGGGTTTGCTCGTCTGTATGTCCATGTCCCATAGGATTTTGTGGTTCTCGTTTTCGAGTGCTGTTGCGGGTTTATGCTTGTACCATTTGTCTGTACGCTCAAAATGCAGTCATTTGCATAATTCTCAGTGAACCGCCCTCCCCACTTGGTCATGCCTGTTTTTGTATTCCTTTTGGGCCAATTTACTGCATTCACTTACTATATGGTTTATCGTTTCGTCTCTCTGTCCACAGAGTCTGCATTTGCTGTTTTCTTGTGTTTTATCGATCCTTGCTTTGATATGGTTGGTTCTTATCGAGTTATCTTGTGCTGTAGTTATTAGAGATTCAGTTTCTCGGTTTATATGTCCTTTTCGCATCCATGTCCAGGTATTTTCGTTATTCTCATCTTTTGTCATTCTTATGAATCTTCCGTGGAGTTGTTTCTCTTCCCATTTCTCGTTTTGTCGTTTGTCTCTCGGTTTTCTGGGGGGGTTGTTTTTTTTTTCAGTGTCTCTCGCTGCCATAATTACCCTTTCAGTGTTTTGCATTATATATTTTTCTAGTTCTTTTTTCGTGTCCTTCACACAGTTTTCTATACAGATCAGTCCTCTCCCGCCGTCTTTCCTTTTCACGTAGAGTCTGTCAGTATCGTCCTTTAGGTGTAGTGCATTATGCATGGTCATGAGTTTCCTGGTTTTCTGGTCGAGTTGTCTCAGTTCTTCTTTTGTCCATCCTATAAACGGTCCTGAGTATCTCACTAGTGATACTGCCCATGTATTTATACCTTTTATTAGGTTTCTGCTATATAATTTCGTTTCCAGGAGTTTTCTGGTTCTCCTGAGGTATTCCTTTCCAATTTTCTCTTTCATTTCTGTTGCTCTGATGGTGTCCGCTTCCAGAATTCCCAAATATTTATAGTTGTCTTGTTCCCCATAGTGCCCTCATTTCTGTTTGGTTGGGTAGTTCCATGCCTTCTGTCGTTTCCAGTTTTCCCTTTCTTATAACTAGTTGTGCGCACTTTTCCATTCCAAATTCCATTTGGATATCTTGGCTGAAGATTCTGGTAGTGTTGATTAGTGTCTCTAGCTCCTTTTCGGTCCTTGCAAAAGGTTTCAGATCGTCCATGTACATCAGGTGGTTCATTTTTTCCTATGTATTGGAGAACTTGTATCCGGCTTGGCACTTTCTCAGAATACTGTTCAAGGGCACCATGGCTATGATGAACAGTAGTAGTGATAGTGAGTCTCCTTGAAAGATGCCTCTTTGTATGTTAATTTCTGTCATGTGTTGGCCATCGGCTGTCAATTCAAGTCTCCATGTTTTCATTGCATTTTCTATTACGTTGGTGATTTCGCTTGGTATTTTATACATTTTTAAGCATTCTATTATCCATACTTGGGGGATCATGTCGTACGCTTTTTTGTAGTCGATCCATGCCATGGCTAAATTTTTTCTCCTCCTTTTTACCTCATTTAGGATCTTTTGATCTATATATAACAGGTCATGTGTTCCTCTTTTTCCTTTTTGGCATCCTTTCTGCTCCTCGGGAATGAGTCCACGGTTATTCAGGGAGTGGTAGATCTGTTCCCCCAGTTGCGCTGTCAGTATCTTCCACATAGTTGGTAAGCACGTGATTGGCCTATAGTTGGTAGGGATGGTTCCTTTCTCCATGTCCTTCTGTAGCAGCGTGGTTCTACCTTTTGTCATCCAGTCTGGTACGCTTGCTTCCTGTATACATATTCTGAGGTTTTGGGCTAGCCTTTCGTGTAAGGTTGTGAATTTTTTGAACCAGTATGCATGTATCCCGTCGTGCCCTGGTGCTCTCCAGTTTGCCATTTTCCTATGGTTTTCTTTAGGGTTTCCTTGTTGATTTCATTCACTGTTCCTTCTATTTGTTGTAATTCTTTTTTCATGTCTTTCAGCCATTCGGCATTTCTATTGTGATCTCGTCGCTCTTCCGATATTTTACTTCAGTAGAGTTTTGTTTCAGTCGGATTTGGTTGTTCTGTTTTTGTTTTATCTCCGTTCACATTTTGGTAGAATTGGCTTTCATTAGTTTCAAATGTTCTGTTTTGTTTGCATTGTTCAGATTTATATCTATATCATCTACATCTCGCTTCTTTTGCTTTTATTTTTATTTTTCGGTCCAGTTCTTCGTGTTTCTTATTTAGCCTCTTCCTGTCAGTTACATTTCCAATGTTCCGTTTTCTCCATATTGCTTTCTTCCTGTTGATCATTTTGGTTTCTTTTTTATGTTTGTGTATTTGAGTTTCTAGTCTTATTTCCCATCCAGGTTTTGTCTGTCTGCTTGTCCCCGGTTGTTTTTCTGATTTGAGATTCATACTTACCACTTTGGCGCCTGCGTCGATTAGGTTATTTAAGTCTGTGATTGTATTTGTTGGGATATGTGGGAGGAGCTTGTTAACCTTCTCTGTTTCTGTTTTTAATTTCTTCTCCTCTTGGTTCCTTAACGATGGGGGTTTTGTTTTTTCTTCGTTCATCAGCTGTATTATTTTGTTTATTTTATTTGTTTCATTCTCCGTTAGTTCTGTTTCATTGTTCACGGTTTCCACGTTTGTAGGCTTTGTTCTTTGTTGGTCCTCGGCCTTTGGTGTTTTTACTTGTGGGGCTTCAACTTGTGGTGTTGCTCTACGTGCGGTTCCATTGGGGGATGCTTCTTGTTCAGTTTCATCATTTATTTTTCGCTGAATTTCTGTTAGTTCTAGTTTAGAGAGCCAACCTTTCTTGAGTATCAGTCTTGCTTGGTTCGCAATTCTTTGTTCTGTCGCATGGAAGTCACTGGATAGGTCCCATAGTTCTTTCATTCATATAGTTTATTATTATTATTATTATTATTATTATTCTTATTATTATTATTATTATTATTATTATTATTATTACTTATTATTACTTATTATTACTTATTATTATAATTATTATTATTATTATTATTATTATTATTTATTATTTATTATTATTATTATTTATTATTATGTATTATTATAATTTATTATTATTATTTGTTATTATTATTATTTATTATTATTATTATTTTTGTAATAATAATAATTATTATTGTTATTGTTTATTATTAATATTATTATTTATTATTATTATTTATAGTTATTATTATTTCTTCTTCTTCTTCTTATTATTATTATTATTTCTTCTTCTTCTTATTATTATTGTTGTTATTATTATTATAATAATAATTATTTATCATTATTATTTATTATTATTATTATTATTATTATTATTATTTATTATTATTTATTATTATTTATTATTATTATTATTATTATAATTATTATTATTTATTATTATTATAATTATTATGTATTATTATTATTTATTATTATTATTATTTTTATTATTTAATATTGTTATTATTATTATTAATTATTATTATCTATTATCTATTATTTATTATTATTTATTATTATTATTTATTATTATAATTATTATTTATTATTATTATTTATTATTATTATTATTATTATTATTATTTATAATTATTGTTATTATTATTATTAATAATAATATTATTTCATGTGTCGGCATGAAATTTTATAAGGGGATATAATAGTTTATGTATCGATTTTCAATATTTACTTCAACAGTGCTCAACACGTGAATAGAGTTAGGTAATAACTTATGCAAATATATATATGGCAATTAAGCTACATAAAATTTTCCACATTTCACCCTCGTAAGGAATGCATAGAATTAATGTAACAGCGTCTTTGTTATCCCTGCTCCCGTTTTCATCAGCAAATGGTCGGGCTTTTATATTAAATAAAGGTTCGGTTAACCTTTTTTTGTGTATGTTTTGGTGAAGAGCCATCTTTCTTGTGCATCAAAAGTTTTAACATTGTTCTTATTGTTTTGTTTATATTCGAGGTGTTGGGGTCAGTCTAGTTTTTTATTTATTATTATTATTATTATTATTATTATTATTATTATTATTATTATCATTTATATATATATATTTATTCTATTATTATTATTATTATTATTATTATTATTATTATTATTATTATATTTATTTACTCTATTATTATTATTATGAGTATTGAATTATTTAATTATTTTATTCAGTTTTATCTATTTTCTTATCTAAGATAATGTTTATTCTGTGCATACAGCTGTTTACTATTTCGCTTCTACACTTTATAAGATTTTGGGCTTCTGTATAATTTAGGACTGTTAATTTCTCATTCAGACATAATCTTCACTGGTACTGACTTGCCGTACTATTCTTTACTAGATTACCGCTGAGCGCCCACTTTCTTTGAGCTCGCAGTAACTAGTGAACCATGGACAAGCATACAGCTTATAATCGGATGTAAATATATTCTACCTCTCTATTTGTGGCACTTTAATACTTTTGCCAAACATATTTAATGTGATAGCATTCAACATGTAGAGATAAGCATCGCATCAGACAAAGTTTATCATGTAGCTTATTAATAAGAGTTGTCCTAAAAAGTTGAGGTTGTTGTATGTGACAATTGGAAGATGTTTGTCCTGAAAAGGACAGTTTATCGCATGGAGCAATTCATCAGTTTTACTTTAAATGGACCATTTATTGTATGCATGATGCCAAAAAAGACCCCTGAAAAATAACGTGTCAAGCTTGCCTAATAGTTATCGTACTTGATTTACTGTCTTTAGGTTTCAGTTTTGATCTCAGCTCGTGTATTTTTTTTTACTTACAAAAAGTAAACTATTTAGAAAAAAAAAAACATAATACTCGCATGTCTATGTCTCAGTTTCTATATAAATTAAAATATAATATTTAGGCGTATTTTACGACCGGACAACGCCGGGCGCTATGCTAATCTATATATCTATAAAAGTGAGAGTGTTTGCATGTGCATGTGTGCGTGCAAGTAAGGACACTTCTCAACCTATGTACTCAAAAATATTTGATCTACAACCTTGAAATTCGGTATATAGGGTTTTCAAGCATGTAGAAAATAATCGGTTTTCATCTGGAAAAATGGGCTGCTAACAGATCAAAAATTGAAAAATTGGTACGTGAAGGTCATCCGATTTTTATCTGTTTTGTCAACTGTTTCATGAATGCGCATGCACAAATCGTTCACATGACAGATGCTTTCTGTCAATAATAAGTAGTTTTGTAAACACTTTTTAAAGACTGTGTCAAGCTGGTCTTATGTTTATCATTCTTGACTCACTGTCTTTAGGGTTTAGTTTCGATTTCAGTTCGAGTATATATATATATATATATATATATATATATATATATATATATATATATATATTTATATATATATATATATATATATATATATATATATATATATATATATATACTTTTACTTACAAGAAGTGAACAGTTTAGAAAAAAAAACATAATACTCGCATGCTCATGTCTCAGTTTCTGTATGAAATAAAATATGTTTATGCGTATTTTACTAAAATCGGTGAAATCGACCATTTTTCAATCAGTCAATTGATTGCCTGGTCTAGTTTGGAACCCATTGCCGTGCGTCGAAGGGAAGCGTCACATGCCTTCCCGCAGCGACTCAGTTCACAATACATTGTAGTCTACATTGCGCTATAAAGAATCTACTGCTTATTTTATAAAATTCTTTTTTCTTTTTTTTTACACAGGCATCACCACATTATCAAGGCCAAGAGGCCACTCAAGGATAAGGGTTAAAGAATGTGTAGTAGAAATTGGACAATATAGTAATCATTAGTAATGAAAATTCGGTAAATTTGATAACTTATATGAAACGGCTCATCAAGAACTTAAACACAACCATATTGTAGTCAGGCGGAAAGCAGGAAAACGGAAGACAATTCCACAGGTGTGCAGTTCTAAGAAAGAAGCTCTGTTCATGGAATCTACGTTTAGGTTTAGGCACAGATAAAGAGCCGGGGGAATTATTGATAATGTTTTCAGCTAGACGAGTGATTCTTGTGAAAGTTAGGCGAGGGGGGGCATAGACTGAAGCTCAGTCGAACACTTTCCATGAAAATAACGATACATCAGAGACAAACTCGCAACATCTCTTCTGTGAGATAGAGGTTGCAGGGAAGAGAAAAGGACATCTCCTACGAGGCTACGGAGTCTATTTTGACCTCTATCAAGGCAGGACAAGTCCTTTCTAGCAGCTCCTGCCCAGATGTGGCAACAGTATTCCATCCTTGGGCGTACCTGGCTCTTTCTTGAATTAAAGTTTATCATTCAAAAATTAAATAGCATGCTTCAATCGTGCCTTAAACAGAAACATTCATTTCGAACTCGCCCTGTTTTACCAAAGAAAATATTGTTGATTTTATATGCCGGGTCTTTCTGCTTGTGCGGTGATAAAACTTATTAAATTCACTTGTGGTGTTAGGTTGTATAAAAGTGTTAACGTTAATCAAAATTGGTTGTTTTGGTTGGTTGTTTTACGGCATATCAACTCTTTTCAGGTTATTTAATGGCGAATCCAAAGATTTTGAAGAAAAATTTCTTAATAGACTATATTTGTTGTTTTAAAGTCGGTTTCTATTGAACCCATAGTTGGGACCCTAACAGGTACTACCACTCCGGGTCAGAGTGGACCTGGGAGCAATGGCAATTAAAGGGTGGTTCCACACTCCCCAAAGCCCGCAAGTTGGAGCCTCACCACTGGATATAGTTTAAGATCATATCCAGGACCATCAAAATTGGACTATTCGAATTTCGATACTCATCGGACACGTCCCCATACAAAATTTATATAAGAACACTCCCAGCCGCATAAAATGCATTTCTGTGATTTTTTAAAATTGGCCTAGCCGTTTCAGAGTCTGAAGAGAACGAACTCGCCCAGACACACAGACAGTGTGACTTTTACAGATTCGTACGTCGACGCAACCACTTTGTTTTTAGTAGGTTTTTTTTTATCCTTTATGGTTCTATTATAATGTGAATCCAACACCATTTTTTTTTTCGTCCAACATCGAATTGCTTTCATTCGATATCAAAATTTGATCCTTATCTTTTTAACCTATATTTGCCAGGAAGGGAGTCCTATTTGTTGAAAAATATTTATCAAGCATATTCACTAGGCTGAATCCTGTGAATATATCACGTTGAAACCCCGGTCTTCTTCGGATCACTTAGGTTAAGCAACGTTGAGCCGGGTCAGAACTTGTATTGTAATGCTGGATTGGAATGTGTGAAAGTAGACACAAAATTCTGATACAAAACCTATCTAAGACATCTATCATAGACATAAAATACATTTGTGTGATATTGTTTGGTTGGTTCAGCCGTTTTAGAGTTCACAGGGAATTAACTGGCTAACACACATAGACACACAGACAGACAAAGTGACTTTTATATATAAGTACAGATACAGATTTGTACGTCGATGCACGCACTTCGTTTTTTGTTTATTTTTATTTCTTCCTTTATGTTTTCTACCAAATATAATGTGAATCCAACACTTTTTTTTCGCTTGTTCAACATCGATATCAAAATTCCATTTGATCCTCCTTAGGTATTTGATCTCATCTTTTTATTTATTTATATTTTTATTTATTTATTACTTAAGTTAAGCAATGTTGAGCCGGGTCAGTACTTGCGTGGCAATGTTGTATTGGAATGTGTGAAAGTAAATCTTTGTTTGGATGGATGAATAAATCGCAGAGAAATATGCCGGCCGGTTGAAGTGCAAAATGTTCATTTCAACTTGCCAACATATATATATATATATATATATATATATATATATATATATATATATATATATATATATATATTACTCTTGCGTATGCGCAAATTCATTGATAGTTATAAGTGACTTGATTTTTTTTTTTTTTTCATCTATCTGTCCATACCTTAAACGGTAGGGAACGCGCTAAATGTTTGGGTTTTGATTCTAACTGATGACACCGAAGATTTTGTTTTTAACTTTAGAAATCAGTATTATATAAGGTGCACTATATGGGGATTTGGGCATAAAGACGTCGGTTCACGTTACACTTGAACTTCTCCATGTCAGTACAGTTTTAATCGGTTTTAAAAAATTCTTTTTTCATAGTATTCGCTCTCAATAGAAGACTGTAATGGAAGTTTCATCTGACTCCAAAAGAGAAGATATCAAAGTTTTGTACAGGAATCTCAGAGACACAGACAGGGAAGAAACTATTAGAAACTTTCCGGCATTCACAGATTTCTCAATGAAGGGGTGGGCTTTTGCTGCTTGCCGAGTTGTCATATAGTCGTCTGGGTGTATATAACGTGTTTGTGATCGTCTAGCTCTTCTATATATAATGGGTTTCACACACACACACACACACGCATATATATATATATATATATATATATATATATATATATATATATATATATATATATATATATATATATATATTATTGTTATGATTATTTCGAACCCTACATGTTTTGTCAGCTAAAATATGTATCGGGAATGTTAACTTGAAAGAAACAGTAAGGAATTTTAGGTAACAATAATAACAAATCAATTGCACAACAAACATTAGGTTATTTAATTCTTACAAAGAAATAGTTTCATATATACATGTAGACAGTTAAATCAGAGGGAGAGGAGTAAGTTTAGGTTGGACAGTTAAGTTGAACAGACGAAGCAAGTTAACTAACGACTGATTGTAATGGCTCCAATACGGCGGGGAAGCTATCAGGGCTGGAAATAGCAAAAGCTTAGAACAGATGGAAGTTGCATGTTTTTCGGGGCACAAATGCTATGAGTTCTTCAGAAAAAATTCCATGAAAATACTTGTAAAGCAGATACAGGATGTAACATTGCGGTGATGCGACAGGGGACGGAACTTGGCAGATGGTGCGAGACATATCAAGGTGGTTATTCTTTTTTTACACCCTGTTGCATCAAAAAAGGTTAGAAATTGCTGCCCCTGTCTTGGCTTGTAACTAAAAGTAGCATTTTATTTTTAACACCCGAAAAATCAAACTTCATTCTTTTAACCACCAATGTTCGAACCCTATTGAAATGAACGGCGTTCTCCTCGATCTGCTCTTTATAAACTTGAAATGAAAGCTTTACATCAAATATGTCGCTAAGATCGCTCGAAAATGGTTCGATCATTCTATCGCTTCAGAAAAGTCCCTCATTCCTGACGTAATCCTTGCCGATATAAAAACTATGTAGTTTTCGTGGTTTGTGTGGGTTGCTGCATTTACTGATTGCGGAAATGATTATATATGTTATTAGCGAGGGTGCTGTCGGTTTTGCTCGGTCGTAAAATACGCTTAAATATGATATTTTAATTTGTCCAGATTTCGTATATATTATTGTAGAGTTGTGATTTCAAAATTAAAAAAAAAGAAGTATTTGGGTGCTATCAGCTAGAATCGAAACCGAAAGCAAAGCTACAGCATTCAAAGCTGGTGACGTTACCACTGTATCAATGTGACATGCATATGAACTGATTAAGGTGAATGTTTGACCCCTTAAAAACAATTTCCACCTGTTAAAGACCCATGTCACGCCGGTTCTCGCCAGATCACCGAAGTTAAATTAAGTTGAGCCTGGCCAGTACCAGATGGGTGACCATTTGGGAAGGCTAGGCGCTGTATGTACCTTCTGGGAAGGTTGGGCGTGGGGCCAGCACCCTCACCCCGAAAAAAGAACTCAGTCGCTACAAAAGCATCTACAAAGTTGTAGATGGCCTATGCCCCTCCAGGGCTATGGATGGAAAACCCCATAAAAGAACGACTCGTAAAAAATCCAATCATTTGAGGCCCCTAGCACCGCTCTGCGACTTTTAGTTTCGGAAGAGATAGAGTTTGAAATTATGGAGACAGACAAACAGACAGACATATAGCCGTTTATATATTAGATTTTACATTAAAATCCAATATTAAGTTGCTCTTGAATGTAAAATCCTATTTGTGAGATATCGAACTTAGTTTATTGTAGTTGAATGACTATACTCCCTGTTGACATCACACTTTACCTGATCTGTCTTAACCAATAAACTTTCTTTTATATAACGCGGTGGCGAGTGATTCGGGTTTCGAATGCTGAGTACGGATGTGAGTAAAACTGATGTGCTCAAAGAAGGACTTCCAATTGCGTTCATGGTTTGTGTAGGCGAAAGCGTTGTCTGTATAAATATGTTCTTTTATAACGATATATTATTAGTTACAGAAAAATAAGCTGATTATATTCAGTTTTAAATTATTTTTTTTCTACTTTGAAAAAAAGGTATACAATATTCAAGAGAGAGCATTAATCTATATAATTCTAAGACTCAAATAACTTGTAACGAGTGTTGTAACTGTTGTGGGGTACAAATCACCCCTATTTGAGAACTAAGTGAAATCAACCAGTCCTATGACTACCACTGGTTTCAGAGACTAAATGGAAACATTCACACCATATTTAACCGATTGCTACGAACACGTTTCTCTCATACAACTTTAGTGGCTCCTGTATTCTTTATGATAAATACATATATTTTATACACTTTACGCTACTTGTGGCTTCTCTCATTTGTAACACCTAGCACGGGTCTACAACAGTAACCCAACATCCGGTTTACGACTTCCGGTTGCGCATGCGTACATAAAAAATAATCAGCGTGACAATAAAACGTATTGTTTTACTGTGTACGTTTTCAGCTCCCCAATTGTTTGGGGCTTTTCGCGTTTAATCATAAGAGCATTTTACAACGTTTATTTACCCACCGCCTTCATTTTTTAATTTATTCTCCATTTTTAATACACCTTTCTTAAAAACATTAATAGATTTTCTTCTACACTACGCACATAAATAAATAAGCCGGAATATATGTTTTTAATTTGCGTTACAAATAAATAATCAACGTGACAATAAAACGTATTGTTTCACTGTGTACGTTTTCAGCGTCCCAATTGTTTTTTCTTTCGTGTTTAAATTCAAAGATATATCAAAATTTGAATTTAACTTTAAGTATTATGGTATCTGTTCAGTGCACATTTACCTATAAGTATGGAAAACCACTTATAATTCAATGGCTGTAAGTTTTTTTTTTCAAAAATAAACAATTATAAACAGAACAACTCATAGAAATCTATCTATATTCTTTTTTCATTATAAATGTTTCTGTTATGTCACAAAAAACTACTTTCTTTACGTCACAAGTGTCACGCACATACATTAATTCCATAGCTAATATAACATACTGATCCAACGGGTCACGGGTAGTCTAGTAAGCGAATAAAATTAAACTAATGAATAAAAATTACATTTTTATTGAATCATCAAAGTTATATTCAACTGACTCCCATTTATCTTTTCTATATTTAAAATTAATTTATGCTTAAGTACTGTAATTATAATAACATTTCCAATATCACACCCAGTTTCATGTGTTCATTTGATAGTTTTCTATAAATAGGTATATGTGGTAAAGAAATGATAAAGAGTGCTCAATACGTTAGTAGAGCCAAATAAAGTTTTTAATTATTACAACCTCAAGTGTATTTACTTAATTCATTACAAATTGCTTCAATAGACAGGATAAAAAAATTATCCGTCCATATCTTCAGATGATTCAACTTAAAAATTAAAATAAAAAGGAAGGATATGGTATTTTGTGATGGATATCAATGGAAGTAAGAGAGATAAAAGAGAGAATGGAAAAAGAAAAGAGGGGGAAGCAATAAAAAAATGTAAATTAAATAAAAAAAATTGTAAAATTATAAAAATAAAACAAGGCAAGACAAGGGAGGAAAGAAGAAAAGAAAAGAAAGAAGGGAAATAGATAGCTGAGCGTGTCAAAAAGGTTTGTTGGGTTCTGGATGATGGCCTGCACGTCCCTCAAATCGAAAACGGAGTAAAAAAAAAAAAGTCAGCAATCGTCTACGTCTGGTGAAGGGAGAGCTAAGATGTGTCCAGTTAAAATGGGTAAACAGATGCGTCCAATATAGCTTATATAAAATCTCTTTGAGTAGGAAATCAGTTATAGATTCTGTTGGGTAGATTTTAAAATTGGAGCCGAATTTAGGGAATAAAGGGAAATAAATAAAAAATAAAATAAGAATAAATGTTTGGAAAAATGAAGTAGGCGCTATAAAGCGGTATTGATTTAATCTAGAATTATGGGTCAGAAAATGGTTGGGAATATGGGTGGTAGATTAAAAGATTAGGGGATGAATTTTGAAGGGTGTGGAACTTCTAAGACAGTGGGATTTTGTAGTAGTTTCCGACATTTAAAGATTTAACTACATAGGTTTAGTAATTTCATTTTTTAAATTCGAATTTATTAATGGAGAATATTACGCATAGGTATAGGAGAAGATGGGGAATTTGCAGGTTGGCCGTAATTACATTTGGAAAAAAATTTTCAGTTAATAAAAAGTGTGGTAATTAAAGGTATAAGGAGGATGTGATAATCTCAAAGGTAATCTGCTTGAAAAGTAATAAAGTAAAATTATGTTGTGTTAAGAGTGTGTAGTTATTTATGTTGGGGGGTGTATCATATGAACTTCAGTAGGTTGTGAAGTTGCTAAGACGGTGAGATTTGTAATGTCTACAAATCTGTCTGCAGATAAATTATTAAACATTAAAAATGAAACGTCATTTGTTTGTGGACATTTATTTTAGGTTTCTTTTGAATAGTACAAAAAATTATGATGGTAATATTAATTTGTATTAACGTTGCACGTATTACATACAGGGTGACAATACAGCTGTGCGCTTTGAAGGTACCTACTGAAGTAAACGCGAATGTTTACAAAGTATACGATGGAAGGAGAAAATGACAGCATTTTTCTTTTTCTTAATTCATCTGGGCGTAGATGAATCAGTGGAGCTGAGACAAATTCTAGTTTAAACAGTTGAATGTTTGTAGTCAAAACAACGACATGAAGAAAATGGAGGATTTGACCCAAATCTTTTTCTTCTTCTTCTTTTTAACACCCGCCATTTTGGAATAATAAAGACGCCGAAAGAGTCAAGATTTGCACAAATGTTATTTTTTATAAAAGCAAGGTTGGAAATGGAAGTATTTATCTACCTCCCTACGAGGTCTTGACGTAATACAAGGTCGAGTTTGATGTGGATATTATTGAACAACACAAAAGTGTGCATGGTCCTCTGGGTTCAGCCATAGCCAAAAAGTGATATAAGAAGCAAATCCTCTCAACGAAAAAAAAAATATATATGTATGTATGTATGTATGTGTGTGTGTGTGTGTGTGTGTGTGTAAATTAGAAATAATTATAATAATTATTTCTGCCTCTTTATTGTTAAGAATTTTACGTTGAAATGAAATAAGTCAGTTACTTAAGCTCGCATGCTTCTTAATGACATTTACGATTTATATAAATGTTAATTTCAACTATATTCTTGTAGCGGTTAAAGTTGGCCGAGCAGTTTGGTCATTGCTAACGAAATCGTGACCCCCTGCACTAATGATTCCCGAAAGTAATAAACACTAGCATCTGTATGCATTAAAATATAACTATATATATATATATATATATATATATATATATATATATATATATATATATATATATATATATATATATATATATAACTAATATCAAACGAAAAATTATTAAACAAACGACTAGACTAATACACAGATGTTTGCACAGAAATTTAATTTCACGCACTAGAGAAGATTAGAATAAAAAGTAGTAAAAACAAAACGTATAATATAAGGAAAGATAAAAGGTGCAAGGTAGGTAATTATAGATATAAAAACGGATACCATGAGAGTGATCTCCCCTTTAAACAGATCGGATCAGGTGAAAATACGAATGCAAACACCAAGCAAACAAGGAATATTAAAATAAACACGCGTAAATGTAGAAATAAAATTATAAGATAATTGGAAAAAACAAATTAGGAAAGAAGGGGAAATCAAAACAAAAATAAATGATAAATAAATAAATAGTGAATAAAAAATAAAAATACGAAACTACGGGTTAAAACGGAAAACTATCTTCACATGAAACCAAAAGATGGCGGAAGTGAGGAAGGCATGGCTTTGGAAAACTTTTTACCCGAATACGATGTTCAGCATGTTAAAAATATACCTTTTGTTGTAAAAATCTAATGGAAAAATATCTGAAGAAGTTGATGGGGACAGGATATTTTTATGGACACATAAATCGTAAAAATTGTCTCCCCACCAACGAAACAGCTGTAATGGAAAAAAAATCGAAGACATAAATGAAGGTTATAAAAAAAACGTGAGTCTTTGAATTTTCAACAAAATTTTGCACTATATATATATATATATATATATATATATATATATATATACATATGTGTGTGTGTGTGTGTGTGTGTGTGTGTGTGTGTGTGTGTGTGTGGAAATGTTTTCAGTATTTACTTCGACAGTGCCTAATACATAAGTAGAGTTAAGTAGTAAATTTTGAATATAGCAATTAAACTACACAGAATTTCCCGCATTTCATCTTCATAAGGATTCATTAGGCTATTTTCAATTTTCAAAACTTACTGATAAATCCGAATATTTTTTCTGAATTTTAGATATTCATCCAGTGACACGCTGATCAAAAATATGTGAACTTTGTGGGGTTTTGTTTTGTATTTTTAGCTGGACATAAAAACACACATACAGACAGAAATTACATGGCCTTGGCTTTTAAATTCGGAAATATTTTATTCCGGAGTGTTTTTCCCCTTTTTGAAAGTTGCGACACTGATTCTCACTATCGCCATTTCTGACCTCCTCTCTTCTTGGAACCATCACGATCTTAGGACCGTCTATGTCCCTCTCCCGACTCCGACTGACTCGACTAATTTCAACGTATCTCAAAAGATCATCTCCCCTTTCTAAATGACGTCATTAGTATACGTCACTAAGATAATCACCTGATGTTTTTACATGTCATTATCCTAAGTTGTCAATTAACTTGTCATGATAACAGTTTTAAGTTACATTCCTAAACTAATGTAAATAAATAACATATTTTAGCTGACAATACTTTTTAGATTAAATAATCATAATAATCGTCATCCGGTATTGCCCGCCAATATCTAAGACAGGTTCAACTCCTTAAGCAAAACATAGTTGAAAGATAGGATATAATGACGTCACATTTTGAAGCGAGAGAAGCAAGGGTGTTTTAATTAGACTTTCCATTGGATGCATGGCGAGGGGAGGGGGCGTGTCCAATAACGTAGAAATAATGAAGGGTGAATGCTACCTCAAGGCTCTGTCCGTTGCGTCGCTCATTTGTAAGAGGAAGTTAGGAAATTAACGAGTAATCATTTTAGTTGTGTAGTCTCTCTCCTAAGTTTATTCTCTCTAATAAAACATTGAAAAACTCAGTCAACTTGTGTTATTCATGCTTGGAAAGTTTATGCGTCTGAGTTAAAAAGACGAAACAATCGATAACCACTAGATGACACAATGGAAAGAAGCGACAATGCAGAGAACAAAAAACAGCACCTGTAGACCGCGCATGTATGTATAAAGACTTCTATTTTATTCAGTTTATTGATCGTTCATAGATGAAAACATAATACAAGCGGTGTATGAGCATATTGGATGAATATTGTTACTGAAATCGGCCATCATTTTCCGAACAATGACGTAAGCTTTTGAAGTATAATCAGAAGAGAAATATGTTCAAATGGGTTTGTTTAATACTGGATAAACAACAACAAAAAAAACGGGAGTTGATTTTCGTGTCTTTTGTAATCAGATCATTTTGTGAAATAATGATTTAAATATCATTTGGAATCTGAACGGAGCAATAGAAAACTAGCGGCATCCCCATCCTAAAGTCTAATTCATCTCACTTTATGAACAGAATCATATTCCACTCTGATCTAAGGGTAAGACCTCTGTAGAAGTTAGTACAGCACGAATTCATTGGACGAATATTCAAACAATCAAACCAATGCCTGATTTTAAAACGACAATTCGTGTTCTTTCTTGCGTTGTTGATCGGCATACAGATTTCTAGGAAACATGCCTGATTCTAGGAATAAACGCTTGCGGTTTTAATCGTTCCGCCCTGTGCAAGTGATCATGTGACAACAACGACCCAGTTTCGCCAGTAATCGAAAGGTAAAAAAAGTGGGGGGGGGGAATATATCATGGCCGCTAAGCATTTTTTTTTTTTAATGACGATAGCATTTCAAGGACAATCAGAAGCGATACATTCAAAATACAGATTGCTACAACTAGTATTTGTCCCGCGTTGCCCGGGAGTAAAAGATGTTTTTTAAGTGACTGACTTGTTCATGAAGAAAAATTAATTTTCGTCCTAGATATGACCTTAAAAGACATCCAACAGTGAGGGCACCATTTTGTCCCTTCGCATAAAACTAAATCCAAATAAACACAGCCCACATTTACGACTGTTAAAATTAATTTAGGAGTGAATTTTGTATATACATTGGTCAAGATCAAAGTGTAGTATCTGTTCTTCAGATGTTGCACTTCCATTTCTTGTTCTCTTTCGGTGAAGGATCAGTCCTTCACGACTGAGACAATTTTTATTTTTGTACCTTTTCTCCACATAAAAAAACGACCCTGGTGTCTAACTCTGTCCCGTGGGGAGGCATAGTAAATAGGTACAAATATATAAACCCTAGACTTTTGTCTCCCGTCTTCCGGATGGAGTAAGTTTATTGCCTACTTCCTGAGGCTCCCCTACCAGGAAATGTCAAGGTTCTGACCAAGCAATTTTTAATAGGTCAGAGTGCTCCTCTTTCAGGGGCGCTGGCTTCACTCTCCCCCTCCGACCTTGTGTCACATTTTCAAGCGGTTGGAAGAAAGTAAATAACGTCTTTGTACGATAAATAACCTAATATCCTACGTCATTGGTTTCCATCCAGTTTAACATGAGGCACATTATTGATATTTTTTTCTACATTTTTGCGACACAACTATCACAAAAATATTTTCTCCTTTTTTTTTTTTTGCAATAAAATAATAAACACAAAGAATAAAATATAAGGATATTTTTTTGTATTACGTGTTTTCATCGGACTATTCTTCTCGTCTTGAGTGTTATTTGTGCAACGTTTCGGTTGGTGTAGCCTCCGATCTTCGTCAGGCATGTTGGTTGCCATCTTGGAAAAAAAAGGAGAAAAGTTATTGGCTCCATAGATGGTTTCATATTCTTGGAGTTTGTTTTTGTTTTTTCGCCGCATGTGTGAAATGATTTTTTTTTTTTTTTACTTTCACACATACGAAACCACAGCGAAAAAATAATAACTCCAAGAATATAAAAACCATCTACGGAGCCAGTAACTTTTCTCCTTTTTATCCCAAGATGGCGACCAGTATGCCTGACAAAGGTCGAAGGCTACACTGACCGAAACGTTGCACAAATAACACTCAAGATGAGAACAATAGTCCGATCAAAACAATACGAACAATTAACCCTCATCTAAAAAAAAATTCAGAACAGGAGAATTTTTATTCACATAAACGACTTTTTTGTTTTACACTTTGTGTCTTTAAGAATTATTTTAGCATCAAAATCGGGTCGGAATTATTTAGCTCCAATACCGATTCCTGATACTTTGAAAAATTACGATAATCGTCCCATCACTAATATAAACCATAAAAACAGCTTACCAATTAGAGCGTGCAAAACGTCTAGATTCCAGAAATTTGCCATTCTTGAATTGAGCAGTGTCACCATGATTAAGAAATTAAATGGTACTTAGTTCTCTCCCACTGCAAGAACTTAGACATCAGGGTTCGAAAAGTGGGATTGAGAAGTT
This sequence comes from Euprymna scolopes, assembly GCF_053919585.1. NCBI lineage: Eukaryota > Metazoa > Mollusca > Cephalopoda > Sepiida > Sepiolidae > Euprymna > Euprymna scolopes. The sequence goes on from NC_136513.1 coordinate 50,878,973, forward strand.
AGCGCCACAGAGAAGGGGCGCTATGATCTGCAAAAGTGCCTGAGTAACCCCGTCGGTATTCTCTGGTGAGGGCACCTCAGGCGATTAGCAATAAACTACACTCCTTCTCGAAGAGAGAAGGCGAGACCAGGGAGGGTGGACCTCCTAGAACTGCACAGAACTAAACTCTCACCGCAAAATCAATAGGGAGCAGATCATTACAGGAATGATCTAATCGCTGTTGATTTTGGAAGTCCAGGATAAAAATCCCGAGCCGGAAACAAAAGGAAATTAAATGTCTTCTAGCTATTAAACTTCCGTTGCACAACTGTAATCATTCCGCGGCACACTAATGTGCCATGGCACAGTGGTTGGGAACCGCTGCCCTACGTAGAGGGACATAGCAGCTTATGATGTAAACTCGTGTCATAAAACGCCTGGTTAATTGAAAGCGTTATATGAAATTGCTCGCAAAGGATTGCATGTTATTTTTTAACACCTGCTAGTAATGAGTAACAAAGCAACTCCTACCAACGTCGTCGATGTGAACCAAACGCTGCAGAAATAGCGCGTGATAATCAGTGTAAAATTGGAATTGCATTAAGGCCTAGTAGCTTGGCTCATTTAGCAAAAACGTCATGTATTTTTTTTTTTTAATTATTCGAGGAAAACCGTAATTAACTTTGTGACTCATGCAATTATAATGTACTAGCAATACCCGTAGAAATTCCACGGTAGTTTAAAAAAATTTGAACACATTATAAATAAAATAAATAAAAATAAAATAACACAACGACGAATTTAAAACAATTTTTAGCAATATTAATTTACTTATTGCAGACTATTATTCTTATCTTTATTAGTTGTTGTTTCACGACGTTTCGACCAACTATTCCTCTGGCCTTCGTCAGGTGGTAACCGCGACGGATAGGAACAAAGCTGGCCAGAGGTTAATTGGTCAAAAACGTGGTGAGACGACAACAACTACGGATGGCAGTGATTGCTGAGAATGCAGTTAGGAGATTCGAAGTTCCTATCCGTCGCGGTTACCACCTGACGAAGGCCAGAGGAATAGTTGGCCGAAACGTCGTGAAAATAACAACTAATAAAGAAATTTTTTATGAACATTCAACACACAACATATTATTTTTTTTTTTTTTTTCTGAATAATTTTTATATATATTTTTATGACAGACGTTAATTCATTTTTTTTTAATTTTAAAAAGAAACTATAATAAAAAAAACTTAGTCTCCTCTCAACATAACTTTTTTTTAATTATAAAATAGAACAGCCAATTTGAAACGTAAACAGACAGACATGTTTTTTTTTTATAAAATCTTGGAGATGAAATGATTTTAATGATTTTTAACTCATAAAAAGCGACTATAAAGAGAGATAATTCGTTTCTCGTTAATTAATGTTTGCGATGATGATGATGATTTTGTGACACTGGACATACGGACAAGTAAATTTGTATTTAGATAATGAGTTCGCCAGAGTTACAGCGTAAAAAGTGGGGATTAAACATTTTCACAAACACACACACGCCCGCACCGTACACACATGCGCGTTCACGTACACATATATATGTGTATATGTGTATCGTTATTTATAATTACAAAAGCAGATGTATTTAATACTAATACTAATAATGTACCATACAATAAAATTTTGTCTCGGCAGCCGTGTCAAACGCATATCTTATTTTTCTTTTATTAATATTATTGGAATTTTCCCCCTTTTCCTTGTGCATATTTGTGAATTATTCCATGGATTTCGGCCTTTTAGATTATTTTGGACCATCTTCCAATTACGTGATTTCCTTGGATTTTACTTGTGCGAATGGAAATTCAATTAACTTTCTTGGATTTATATATTTGGATTTTACCGTCATTGGATAAGTTACCTTTCACCAGACTATCCATTCACGGGAAATCACCTTTTTCTTCACCATATTCTCTCTGCTTCACTTTTTGTTATCAAGTAAGATCTTTGACTTACTTGCAGTTTCATCAAATACTTTTGTATGCAAAATCCGATCCCGCATTGTGCTAATTTCTACTCTCCGATGAGAAGGAAAGTATTTCTTCGAAACTCTGTGGATTAAGGACTATCCACTTATTAAGTGTTTCCTTTTCAGATTAAATATGTTTTTAACTCTGTTTCAAAGTGTTTTTAACACGTTTTATTAACTATTTGCTCTTATATATATATATATATATATATATATATATATATATATATATATATATATATATATATATATATATATATATTACGATAATTATTTTCAATACCTACAGAGAGTAGTGTTTCATCCTTTCTGGAAGCGTCAGTGCAGGGGTCGCGATTACCGCCGGTCAGAAGTTCTGAACCCGGCGACGAAGCCATCTCTGACTCCATTAGCAAAGAAACAAACAAGTCATCAGAGACAAAAATATATTTAAAAAAAATAGTTGCATTTTTTTTTTTCTTTGAAATGAGAAAGGATTTTGCAAAAAAAAAAAAAATGCTGATAAAAAGAAGACAGAAGTATTTGAGGTTCGCAGAAGCATGAGAACAAAAAATGCTTATTGCTGCGTTTGTAGGTAAACACCCAAGAACAAAAGCCATTTAATTCACCCACGCATGTGGAATTTATCTTCTCATGCCACATTTATATCTATCTATCTATCTATCTATCTATCTATCTATCTATCTCTATCTATCTATCTATCTATCTATCTATCTATCTCTCTCTCTCTCTCTCTCTCTCTATATATATATATATATATATATATATATATATATATTATATATATATATAGTAATTATAGAATATATATGGCGATTAAGCTACACTGAATATTCTGCGTTTCATCCAACTATAGGATTCGTCAGGCTGATGAAACGCAGAATATTCAGTGTAGCTTAATCGCCATATATATTTTATAAATTACTAACTAGCTTTACCTACGTACTGAGCACTTCTGAAGTAAATACTTAAAGTTTACGCATAAATCTATACTTTCGTATATTAAATTTATGTGAATTTATGTGAATAAATGAAGTAGTTATATATATATATATATATATATATATATATATATATATATATATATATATATATATACATATATATATATATATATATATATATATATATATATATATATATATATATACTAGCAGGGCTAATGCAGATTTCGTATATATCATTATATTATATTGGACCCAATATATAGTAATGATTTAAAAAGGTTTTTAAAAAATGATTCATGCACCACCACCGAGAATCGAAACCAAACTGTTTAGCTTACGATTTATTTTGGCCTCTACCGTTAATGCTTAAGCTATGAAGATATGTTTGCTAGAAGGCTAAAATTAAAACATGGATCAATAGTTACTACGTCATTCATGCATATTCGTAATGCTGGCGTTCGACCTTCACCAGGCAAATTTCATTTTTTTTTTTTTTTTCATTTTCACATTTTTGTACCGATTTTCCCGGGCTAAGACCCAAATATAAAGTTTCGCATGTGTTCAAATATCTTATATATGAAGTTTCTGTAGACCAAAAACTCTAGGAAGAGTTGTGTAGGCAAATTTTTTAAACAAAATAAATATGTATGAAAAGAGTTTTGTGTTTACTATAAACTTTTATGCAAATATTAGGCAATATAAATCATGTAGAATATCTGCATGAATGCATATAATAAATATGTAAAGATTTTCATCATAAGAAAACCGAAAAAACTAATAGGGAATTAATTAAAATGAATGTTTACAAGAATATGAAGATTAGCTAGATCTTTTGCTAGTGAGTGCAATTCTACGAGTCATATATAAGAAAGTTGTATTTTCTTTTTTAGATAAATAGAAAAAAGGTTTTAATATGAATATCAATACACAGAAAATGAATAAATAAATAAATTTTTAGGAGTATATATATATATACTAGCATTTCAGCCCGGCGTTACCTGGGTGTTTGGAGGTGTATGTTGAGCAAAAAAAAAAAAGCGGTCAATTGTTTTTACTTTGACCTCTATTATGACTCCTTAACATTTAGTTTTTGGGGCTCCAAATCAAGTTATTAAGTTAGATCCATGTCCAAGGAATCTATATCTAAAAATTCAAGTGTTTAGACTCAAAATTGTCGGATGAGTTTGGTAAAGTTCTCAAAGGTCAAATCGTTGAACTTTGACCCCCTTAAAAGCAAAATTTCTGGCCGAAAACAAATCACAAAGATTTTCCCAAATCTCAGTACCCTGTATATCAAATTTCGAGTCTGTAGACTAAAAATTGACAGAGTTATCGTGTAGGGAAATGTACACACACACACGCACGCACACACACACACACACACATATATATAAAAGTGAACATATATATATATATATAAAAGTGAACGTGTGTGTGTGTGCGTGTGTGTGTGTGTGCGTGTGCGTGTGTGTGTGTACAGCTGTGCCCAGCCATGCGCAATATTCACAATCAACCAACAGCCACTGAAAAACACTCAAGAGTTTACTTATCTTGGCTCAGTGCTCACTGACTCCTGTGACCTAACAAGTGAAGTCCAACGGCGCATTGGTCTGGCTGCTGCAGCCTTTGGCAGACTCTCGCACAGAGTTTTTATGAACCGTAACCTCACCACCACCACCAAGGTTTCTGTCTACAGAGCAATCTGTCTCTCCATCCTCTTGTATGGCAGCGAGTCATGGGTGCCTTATAGACGCCATCTGAAAAAGCTAGAAGCATTTCATACCAACTGCTTACAGCGTATACTAGGTTTAAAATGGTGGCACAGGGTGCCACACAATGCAGGCGCACTCAAATGGACCCACTTGAAATAATTCTAACTCATAGACAACTTAGGTGGCTTGGTCACACCATCTGGATGCCAGCAGAAAGGCTCCCACGCAAGGTCCTCTACGGGGAACTTGCAGAGGGCAGACGCAACCCTGGGGGTCCACGTAAACGTTTCAAGGACCAACTAAAAACATCATTGAATAAATGTGGCATAGAATCCAACGCCATCGAACATGCTGCTGCTGATCGGAGAAAATGGCGAAACATCTGCCAAGAGGGCTTGGAAACTTTCACCTCCACCTATAACGACCGAGCAGAGCGAAGAAGACACCAAAGGCACGCGGCGCAGCGGGCAGACGGCATCTTCCCCTGTGCTGCCTGCGGCCGTGTATGCAACTAAGTCACAGTCACCGGCGAGTCCATCAGGCGTAATCTATCTGGGACTGTTAGGCATGGTGCAACGTCATCGTCGTCAGCGACGGACTACTGAAGAAGAAGAAGAAGAAGGAGAAGAAGAAGAAGAAGAAGAAGAAGAAGCCCAGCCATGCGTTGCTGTAGCTCAGTTTGTTTAAATGGAACACAAAAAAGATAAAATGTATTTTTTATGTTTTTGTTCTCAATATTTGTGGATACAAAATATTTTGAGGTGTCCCGTTTTCTGTGCAGATGTAGAGATTATCTGATAGAACACGCAACATATACTTGTCCATGTCATAAGCAATCAGGGTGACGATGTAAGTCACACGACGCCAAGCAAACTGTGACGTGCAATATCTTAAATTAAAATGGTATATTCGTTTAAATCTGTTATAATGAAATAACCTAGCACCCCTCCATACAATAATCTACAGATAGTGTACATATACTCCTTCGGGAATCAGAGAGTTCCAAGACATCGAGAGACAGATAGATTCTCGCCTTGTATGCCCTTTGTAAATAACCCTTCGTATTAAAACTAAATGAATGTCCTGTGTTATGATTATCTAAACGACGACGAAAGATGAGCGTACAATATTTTGGAGACAAAATAATTTTTTTAATTTTTAAGAAGAACTCAGAAGAAAAAAAGTGAAACTGAATTCTAGAACGCTCATGGTTTAATGGAAACGAAAACCATTCAGTCTGAACGAAAGACGGAAATAAATTCTAAAAACTTAACTAATAAAATAATTCAACCAACTGAAAAAGAAAATTTTAAAAAGAATAGGACACCAACAGACAACACAAAACAAAGACACACAAAAAAGTCAATTTTTTGTCGAAAGAAATAACCATAATTCAGTCTGTTTGGTTTGAAAAAAAGAGAAAGAAATTTTTTGTTTTATTGCTAATCCATTTCAAATTTATTTATTTTTAATAATAAAAAAAAAGAATAAATAAGACTGCAAAAAAGGCACATGCTGCTGTGTGTGTGTGTGTGTGTGTGTGTGTGTGTGTGTGTGTGTGTGTGTGTGTGTGTGTGTGTGTGTGTGTGTGTGTGTGTCGGCGGTCGGTTCAGGTCGCTGTTGTATTTTCTCCTCCAAAATGTTTCTAATTTGTTACGAAATAATATGTGCCTTTTTAAACAAATGTATTGAATTTCTTGAGCACTTTTTTTTTTGTTTTACAATTAAATTTTTGTTGTTGTTGCTGTTGTTGTTTTATTCTGTGCTTAAATGTTTAATATGGAGCAAATGCTAAACTTCTGACTGACCAACAATATGGATTTAGGCAAGCCCGTTCCACAGCAGACATCCTAACTGTAATCTCTGAACATATATACCATTCACTGGACAAAGCGGGGAAGGGTAGATATATCTAAGGTATGTTACGAAAGTTTTCTCAGGAAAATCAGATCATACGGTATCACTAGTAGAATACTTAACATAATTAAATCCTTCTTATATAAGAGAAAAATATAAGGAAAAATCCATGTTGCCCTCGATGGCCGTACATCTAAACAATATGATATAAATGTGGGAGTGCCTCAGGAGGTCTATCCTTGGACCTCTATTATTCCTAATATTCCTAATATTCCTAAATGACTTCCCTGACAAAATTGTCTGTGAGATGGGTATATATTCTGACGACACCACGCTCTTGAACAGACACGACAGGAAAACAAATGAACACATATCTAAAGAAATGGCAGAAACACTAGAGGGTGACCTCCAATCTGTAGTAGAATGGAGACAAAAATGGATGATCACATTCAATGCTGCCAAGTTTCCTTCAATAATTACAAGAAACCTTCCCTACCACCAATAGCAATGGCCAAATGACTCTTTATCTGAAAGTACATCTTTTAAACTCATCGGCCTAACGTTCACAGGAAACATGAGTTGGAGCAATTACATTGAGAGCATTGACAGGACCGCTGCGAAAAAGGTAGGTTCTCTCTACCGTGCTAGAAAGCTACTAACGCCCGAAAGTATCCTGTAGCTATATAAGGCCACCATTCGCCCATGTATGGAGTATTGATGTCGGATTTGGGCTGGTGCATCTGCTACTAGTCTCTCGCTCCTAGACAAGGTTCAAAAGAGAGTCGCCAACCTGATAGGTCCTAAACTGTCATCTAAACTTCAGCCTCTATCCCATCGATGAAATGTTGCATCCCTTTGCCTGTTCTACAAGTACTTTAACAGCGAATGCTCTGATGAACTGCAAGCTCTTGTATCCCCTCAACGTAAATACCCCTGACAAACCTGACATGCAGCAAAATCCCACCCCTTCACAGTTGAGATCCCTAGATGTAAGAGAGCCTTCTACTTCAGTAGTTTCTTCCCCAGAACCGCTAAACTTTGGAATTTCCTTCCGGGTCCCTGCTTCCACAACTATACTGACATGCAGAAGTTCAAGCGTAACGTGAACCGACATCTTGCTGCCCAACTCCCTACATAGTACCCCTGTAGCTTATGTCCCTGTTAGTAGCCCCCCCCCTACATCAAAGTGGCAACGTGCCTTGTTTGGTGTGAAAATGTAAAGAAAAAAATAAATAAAATAACTGAACTCATAAAAACTATGCAGTTGTAAACTGTCTTCTGGGAGTTAGGAGTGATAAATCCGTGATTGATGGAGTAACTTGGAAGAAAACCGGATTTGACACTGAATGAAAATACAGTAAAGACCAAAATTTATGTCATATCCGGAAAAATTTCTAATTTATTTGATATCTACCTGATGATGCTATTCAATTAATTGGAGAAACTCATAAACTCATTTTGTAGAAAAGTAAATGTGGCAGGGATAGAAAATTCCAAACTGCTAGAAAAACTTACTAAGGATTTTAAAAAATAAGATGTATTTTCTCAGGGACTGAGTTGTTGCATTAAGGTTGGCGTGAAATTTGAACTGAAGGACAAAGCTAAACCGGTGTTTAAACCTAAAAGGAAGGTTCCATTCTCTTCACTGGAATAGATGAAGAACTAAAGAGACT